>NC_059354.1:6542500-6645000 GCF_019703515.2 Myxocyprinus asiaticus | reverse complement strand
CTAAATTGTACTAGCCTACTGTCTATGAAAGTTTACCATTGTTCTACACTTGTTTAACAAAGGCATTTGTAATGATAAGGCTATTACCACAGGTAAGACCATGGATGGCTCCTAATTACTGTGGGTAGGTTAATGTACTGTAGCTGGTCTTTTCTAAACTATAGTATTTGTTATAATAATAATAATAATAATAAAAAACACTAAGAGCCTAACATTTACAGTTGTAATAAAAATAAAGTCTAATATATTCGCTCTAATAAATTATATATAAATCTATACAAGTTACCATTTAGTGCAGGAAAAAGATTTTTTTTTTTTTTTTTTTTTTTTTTAAATGACCAAATATTTGAGTAAGGATGATGATGTGTATTTTAAAAACTGATCATGTGTATTATTTGTTCCCTATCTGTCACTCATTTGATGTCGTGTCAATGTAGTGACACTAGGGGTCATTCTTGTGAACCCGAAACACCTCTGGTTTTTGAAAAAAGGCCAATGAAAATTGGCGAGTGGTATTTGCATACCACTCCCCCGAACATACGGGTATAAAAGGAGCTGGTATGCAACCAGTCATTCAGATTTTCTCTTCGGAGCCGAACGGTCAATGCTCACTGAGCTGAATTTTCCCGACTGTTCATTCACCTCTGCTGGATCTGACGGCGCATTTCAGCGGCTTGTCCCCCCTCAGCACTGGTGCACTGCAGAGAACGCCCTTGGGCGCTTTGGCAGAAATAAAAGAGTATATTTCTCTAAAAGAGCGGCACACATGGAACATCTTTTTAAAGATGCCCTTCCGTTTGTGTGTTATTCCTGGTTGCGGTCGTTATCTCTCTCCTTCTGATGGTCACGATCGCTGTCTTTCGTGTCTGGGCGCTACCCACACGGAGACAGCGTTCGTGGATGGATCATGTACTCATTGCGAGAACATGACCATGGCAACGTTGCGGTCGTGGCTTGCCTTCGTAAGAAAGCAAGCCACCCCAGCGGCTCCCCGCCTCGGTCCTTCTACCTACGGGTGTAAGGCCAGCGTGGCTAGCACTGGGGGCGATTTGGGGATCCCAATGGGAGTACCTCCGCCAGGTATCCCCCCACGGATCTCCCATTCCCCAGCACGCTCGTCTGCCCCGATCGGGCTTCCGGATAAGTCTGCTGGCTCGTCTCACGGCGGATTCGACCTCTTGTTCGGAGCCCGCAAAGGCGATGAGCTCTCAAGCGCAGCATCGGAGAGCGGGCTCGTCCAGTTGGACGCGGAAGCCTCAGCTGGCTCCCCCACTCGGGTACGGTCACCCAGTCAAAGGCTGACGCGGAGATGATGGACATGCTTTCCTGGGCAGCTGTATAGCGTTGGGCTAGAGTGGAACCCTCCGCTCTCCCCTGAACCCTCGCGGCTCGGGGCACACAGTGGTCTGCCTGTCACACACCGCCAGTTCACGTAACACAGTTCAGCCAGTTGTGGCGTTTCGTATAGGGACCCCTAGTGTCACTACATCGACACAACGTCAAGTGAGTGACAGATAGGGAACGTCCTGGTTACTTGTGTAACCTCCGTTCCCTGATGGAGGGAACGAGACGTTGTGTCCCTCCTGCCACAATGATGGACTACCCGCTGAAATGGCCGGAACCTTGTCTCGGCTCCTCAGCACAAAACCTGAATCAGTGGTTGCATACCAGCTCCTTTTATACCCATGTTTGGGGGAGTGGTATGCAAATACCAGTCGCCAATTTTCATTGGCCTTTTTTCAAAGACCAGAGGTGTTTCGGGCTCCCAAGTGTGACCCCTAGTGTCACTACATCGACACAATGTCTCGTTCCCTTCATGAGGGAACGGAGGTTACGCAAGTAACCAGGACGTTTCCTGTTTACCTCGTCAGTGCTGTTTGAAATGAAGGGGCTGTCTAGCAGTTTGAGGGGTTTGATTTCCTCCATATAGAGCTTTATACTAGAAGGTCTTAAAATGGAAGGGAATGGGGCCAATCCATAAACGTTAAAGATTCACTATGTAAAATTTTTGATTAAAAATGAACAAATTGCCATTATTGATTGAGTACATAAACAATCAGTGTTCAGTAACACTCACACAGTTCAGGAAAGCATCGTTGCAGTCTAGATGGATGTTTATCTGTTATCCGTTTGGCGAAGTTGTTTACCTGCTTTAATGCTTGGATATGTTTTCTGGTAGGGTTGTTGAAGCTTATATTGCTTGTCACTCTTTTATGAATCGATCCTTACTTGTGTGTTAACCGATTGCGATGTATCTATATTGTCCGGTTAAGTTACTGTAACATGTTTAATATGTATGACTTCAGAAATTGACTTCTTGTTATATTGCATATTTAAGCATATTATTTTTATGTTTAATAAAGCATATTTTATCCCCATTATTATCGAATCCTCATTTTATGTTTTAGGTTTACGGCGTTATTGTGTGCATTGCATAGACATGCTGTTGTAGTAACTGAGGCTGGACAATATAGTATACAAATAATGAAGTCTTCTATTGAGCTCATGTCGGCCATATCACAAGTTTAACCTCTTAAATTTAAATTAAAACATTAATAGTAGATATTAAAAACTTGAATAATCATATTAAGATGTACTGATGGTGGCTGAGGAGAGTCCCCTGTATTTAATAGTGCTTTGAGTGTAGTGTCAGAGAAGCAATTTAAGTGTAAAATTCATGCAAATATATGTAAATAAGAGTGTTGTTTATCGTCATCAAAGCAAGTAATAGTTCTGTTTCAAATGTTTAAATGTATAACATAATATCAGCATGAGGTAAGCTCAGATTGGGATATTCATCCACCAGAAGAGCAGTGCCAGAACACGACTGATGTAATGTATTCTTCTGCAAATTGCTTGAAATTTTAATTTTCAACCACAGATGTTGCTAGAGAGCACAAAGTTATGTATTGCAGCTTTAAAATACACACTTAAAAAAAAAAAAAAAAAAAGAGTAACGAGACGTAGACATCTCGCTGTCTCCTGCCTATTTAGGCAGCTGTCTTCTAAGGCAGCATTCTTACTGAAATAATGTGTCATAAGAGAGTGTTTTGGAATGCTCTGCATAGGCAGCAGCTCCGCACATGATTCAAATAGCGCTCCTCAAGCGCAGCGCACGGAACACTCGATTCACAACTGATTTCAATACAGGTGACGCGAGAGAAATGACGCAATCCTCTAATGAGCTGATACGCATGACACACACATTTTGGGTAAAAAAGTTGATTTTGTGTCATATTAAACTGTTATGTATCGATACTTTTCAGTATTGAATGGGATTATAAGGATATTTATTAACTACGTTTCTCTCGCTTAGTCCTCCATCTTGGGTTTATTTTTACACAAGCTCATCACAGTGCATTCTGGGATCGCCTACCCGGGGAAGGATACATCCGATGCTACCTTAAAATATGGCCAAAATGAGATATCTTAAGAGGTAGCATAATTAAAGGGATAGTCCATCCAAAAATGAAAATTCTCTCATTATTCACGTACCCTGATGCCATCACAGATGTGTATGACTTTCTTTCTTCAGCAGAACACAAATGAAGATTTTTAGAAGAAGATAGAGCTCTGTCAGGTCCTTATAATGCAAGTAAACGGGTGCCAGCACTTTGAGACGGTCCAAAAGTCACATTTAGGCAGCATAAAAGTAATCCACACAACTCCAGTTGATCAATGAATGTCTTCTGAAGCAAATCGATAGGTTTAAGTAAGAAGCAAGTTGATAATTAAAATATTTTTCATATGCACACTCCAAAATTGTAGAAAGAAACAAAAAAATATTGAAACTCAAATAAATTCATTTACATCCAGTCTGTACTGGAAAGCATCATATTTTGCAACCCCACAAACATGTACCATAGCAGCCATAGTTTCTGCCAAAAATACCATAGTTGTGAGTAATTATGCATAAAATAAAAAATATAAATAAATATATATAAATAAATAATTAATACATTAAACTACTACAGCGTTTTAGTGCCTAAAATAAATAAATAAAATCTCAGATTTCGACAAAAAAGTCTTAATATTTTGAGAATAAAGTAAAAATTTAAAGAATACATTTGTATTATTATGAAATTGAAGTCGTGATATTTTGAGAATGAATCGTGAGGAAGGTAACATCAAAGAACATTTTAAACAAAATTACACCGAGTGAGTATAAATTTTTTTTTTATGTGCATTTTTAAAGATTTTATTCACTTCTTGGTGTTTCCATCCAGTATTTTTATGTGCTATCCCAAAAATTCATAATATGTGGATGGAAACCCAGCTAGTGAAAGTGAATGGTGATTTTTACTCCAACCCTAACAAAAACAAGCTCCATTAAAGTATCATAAAAGAAGTTCATGTGACTAGTACGCTATATATAAAAGTATTTTTAAGCCATGCAATATATTTGTGTGAGGATAAAGTGAAGTGTAAGTTATTTACTGATAATCTTTTTCTCTGCTTTAGCTCTCAGATTTAATTTGTGTTCATACCTGACATGATTTGTCCAAAGGTGCCATTTTTTAAATTAAAACAATCAATCACAAATGAGATTTGAGAGTTGCGGCTCAGTGGAATATTTCCAGTGGATAACGTCTTAAATTACACTCCAAAACATCACTAATACGACATTAAAATGTGTAATCAATGACTTCATTCCTTATTCTATGAGTATAATTCACACAAGATCAGTAAAAGATGCTGTTTTAACCACTCGACGATCATTTAAAGGTGCAGTATGTAAGATTCAGAAACCCTTGTTATTAATGACACTTGTGGCCGTTAAGTGAACTGCAGCCAGCTACCTGTTGCTCGTGCACACACTCCATAGGGATGCGAGTGAGCATCGACCAAAACAATGACGTAACGTACAAAGAGACTGAACGCGATTCACCGGCATCATGCTGACAGATGAGGTAGCATAATTAAATTACACAGTTATGATTGTTTTACTACAAACTTTGAGACTGTATATTATATTTGACTCTTCAGCGCTGGAACAGGACTAAAACAAAGTGTGGATGGAGTTCTGACTATGAGAGACTGTAGTTTGAAGTAATCACTTTTCTTTGCATGATACATTGACTGCATTTATACGATAGCCTATGTCAGCGTTAGCTAGCTAGCCAGCTTTGAATGAAGCCAGCTCATTTTTTAAGTTGCGTTACAAGCTGTTCACACATTGGCAAAAAAAATAAAGGAGAATATTGCATGAAAAATGTTACATATTGCACCTTTAAAGTAATAAATCTGCATTATAAAATGCGTTATTTGTCATGACTACATTCTGCATTCATGAGGTTAATATGCTTACCCTCTGTTCAAAGATGTAAGTCCTCATCTGTCTGCAGATTTGCTTTTATCTGAAGGATCTCTGTGTGTTTTAGACTATCTGAGGGAGCAGTTGGATGTGTATATGTCTCAGTTCCCTAAAGTACGAATCATTCGGCTGAAAGAGAGGCAGGGTCTCATCAGAGCCAGGATGGCAGGAGCTGCTGCTGCTACAGGTAACACACACTCACTTTTATTTCAGTTCACATTACTTTATTACCATAATGCCAAAACATTCCGTTCAGACAAGAACAGTGTGAGTAGAGACAATTTATTAGATTTTTATTTTATTTTATTTTTTTATTTTTTTTGCTGCACCCAATTTCCTGTATTTTCAGAGTTTGTACTGAATATAAGTGTCAGGTTGCACACTTCAGAATCTCAGCAGATGCAGTACGTTGTCCGGGTATTGTTCAAACACAGTTTCATGAATACTGCGTATTCAGACATCCTACTCATTTGACATTCTCTGTAGTTGGAATGTATACATATTTGGATGTGGGATGTTCTCTGCTCTACACTTGTTGGGCAGTACATGGTAAAGACAGTTTTGTTTTCTCTGTTACAAACAGATCACATTCTTCAGTTGTTTCAACAGATGTTGTCTCATCTGCAGGTGAAGTGTTGACATTTCTGGACTCGCATGTTGAGTGTAATGTGGGTTGGCTGGAGCCTCTGTTAGAGAGAGTTTACCTGGACCGCAAGAAAGTGGTGTGTCCTGTTATTGAGGTCATCAGTGATAAGGACATGAGGTAATGGAAGTTATTCAGTCATTCAAATGCATTTGGAGCAAGAAAGTACTGTGGTATTTCCATAGTTCAGTGATGGTAATACTATGGTTTTTTTACAGTAGACTATGTTACTGAATGATTACCATAATCAAATACCATGGTATTTACATGCTACACCAAGGTACTTTAATACATAGTAACCCAAAGGATGTCCTTATGAGACTCCAGAGCTCTTTTCATTGCATCATTCTTCAATGACCTGTTTTCTTTCCATTAAGTTATATGCTGGTTGATAATTTCCAAAGAGGCATTTTCCGATGGCCGCTGGTGTTTGCCTGGAGCGCTCTGCCTGAGGAATATATCAGACAGAACCACGTGAAGGATTCTGACCCCATCAGGTGATGTCCAACATATGGAGAGTGTATAAAGCTGGTAAAAATCATGGGCATGCTTGTATATTTATGTGTTTATAAATCTATAGATATCAATAAGGGATACTGATTGCTGTTCTGGGATAACACTACTCATAACTGCTTGTCTAGGATGAGTTTCCTTACCCCAAATCCAAATTACTAGTGAGAAGAGAAAAGCTGACTCTGTCACTCACTACATGCATGTGCAAAGAAAATGTCTTCTTTTCTGAAATTAACGTTACATTTTTTTATTTAAATGTTATTAACTTTTAATGTCATTTAAAGTTACTTAAAGTTAGTGTAATTACTGGATTTAAACATATTTATTTAATTATGGATAAAATAAAACAAGTTCATGTAAAACGTTCCTTTTTTAATGACATCCATATCCACATTTAAATCAGTATGCGACCACCTCTCAATCACACAAAATTAACATGCACTAAAATGAGTTTGGTGAAAATAAAGTCACCAGAATCCCTTGAATACGTGAAGAAGACACTCACTGGATTTTATATCACAACTCCTTTTTAGTCACCACTGATATTTTGGTTGTGGACTGCCTATGATTAAGCTGTATGCATACAGTATGATACCAGATTCATCCGTTTTACCCATTTTGATTTTATTTTGCTGAGTTAGGAAAGACAGTTTTATTATTCAAGTTTGTTGTCATGCTGATAAAGTCTCAAACCACCTCAGTGATGATACTGCTCTCTGTCTCAAATGCATCTTGGAGGGCATAGCTATCCGATCAGTAAAAATGCATGAAGTGACCAAAAATCTGGTTATATAGGTTATACTGTGGTTATATTATAGTATGTAAGAATATATATGGCACCATACACACCTGCATTGATCTCATCTTTTGGGGTTGGTAGTTTAAATGTTAATAGGACACTGTAACCATATGTTTTTATTGTTCCACAGGTGTCCTATTATGGCTGGGGGTCTTTTCTCAATAGATAAGAACTATTTTTATGAGTTGGGGGCATATGACCCAGGCCTGGATGTGTGGGGAGGAGAAAACATGGAAATCTCTTTCAAGGTAAACAGACTTTGATATTGAGTTAATAATAGTGTAATATTGTCAGGTGACACCAGCTAATGTGTTATTTGTGCTGTAGATCTGGATGTGTGGTGGCGAGATTGAGATCATCCCCTGCTCACGTGTGGGACACATCTTCCGTGGTGATAACCCTTACAAGTTCCCTAAAGATCGGGTAAAGACAGTGGAAAGGAACTTGGCCAGGGTGGCAGAGGTGTGGCTGGATGAATATAAAGAGCTGTTTTACGGTCACGGCTACCACCACCTGTTGGACAAGAGCGTGACTGATATAGGAAACCTGACTGAACAGATTGAGCTGAGAGAGAAACTCAAGTGTAAGAGCTTTAAATGGTACCTGGAGAATGTGTTCCCAGACCTGGATGCCCCTCTGGTCAAAGCTGAAGGACTGGTATGTAGAAAATATATGAATGAATGAAAGAATGATTAATTAAACTGATTTTTTTTCTCGAGTTAGAATAGTCCAAATTAACCCTTTGTTTTCTGGTCAGATCTTTGCTTCTCTGTTTTGACGCAATCGCTTGTCTTCTTCTAGATTTTCAACGTTGGAAACAGAAAATGTTTGGTATCTCAAAATGGCATTTTGTCCTTTGATAAATGTGATCTCACAAATAAGGTAAATCCAAATAATAAGACCATTTCTGTTATATAATTTAGGCCTGTTTCTCACTGCGCAAACTGCACATTTAAGCAACATTGTGCTGCGTAACATAAGCTTTTCATTACTGAGGCTGGAAAACTCTATACAGACTATAAACCTATTTATCAACACGGTACTTTGCAATATGCAAAGTAAACATTAAAACTGGCAGCTGTGGTTGCCAGTATTTTACCATAAAATATACGGTAGCAACATAAAATGTGACATACAGTATAACATCCCTATGTACATGATATTTGATACTGATATAAAAAATAAGAAGAAACATAATATTTCAATGAAATATAATCAAATCACTCAGGGAATTGTATTGTTTTTCAACATAATTGTGTAGTAAATAGTTTACTGTAAAAAATAAATGTATTGTTAAACAGATATATAGTAAATAGATAATTATTCACTAGTAATTATACTAGTTAATAGATTACTGTAAAAGTACTTGTATTGTAAAAGTGTTTTCAGACCTTGAATAATGTAAAAAAACAAGTTCATATTCATTTATAAACAACACAATACTAATGTTTTAACTTGGAAAGAGTTCAGAAATCAATATATGGTGGAACAACCCTGATTTTCAATCACAGCTTTCATGCATCTTGGCATGCTCTCTACCAGTCTTTCACATTGCTGTTGGATGACTTTATGCCACCCATGGCGCAAAAATTCAAGCAGCTCGGCTTTGTTTGATGGCTTGTGGCCATCCATCTTCCTCTTGACCATCCATCTTCCTCTTGATCATATTCCAGAGGTTTTCAGTGGGGTTCAGGTCTGGAGTTTGGGCTGGCCGTGACAGGGTCTTGATCCTATGGTCCTCATCCACACCATGATTGACCTGGCTGTGTGGCATGGAGCATTGTCCTGCTGGAAAAACCAATCCTTAGAGTTGGGGAACATTGTCAGAGCAGAAAAAAACAAGTTTTCTTCCAGGATAACCTTGTATGAGGCTTGATTTATGCGTCCTTCACAAAGACGAATCTGCCCGATTCCAGCCTAGATAATCACATGGATGATTGTTGGTGCCAGACGGGCTGGTTTGAGTATTTCTGTATCTGCTGATCTCCTGGGATTTTCACGCACAACAGTCTCTAGAATTTACTCAGAATGGTGCCAAAAACAAAAAAACATCCGGTGAGGGACAGTTCTGTGGATAGAAATGCCTTGTTGATGAGAGAGGTCAACAGAGAATGGCCAGACTGGTTCAAACTGACAAAGTCTACAGTAACTCAGATAACCGCTCTGTACAATTGTGGTGAGATGAATATCATCTCAGAATACTATTCTGAGATATATATATATATATATATATATATATATATATATATATATAACACACACACACACACATACACTACCGTTCAAAAGTTTAGGGTCATTTACTCATTCTTTCTTTTTTTTTTTTTTTTTACATTTTAGAATAATAGTAAAGTCATCACAACTATGGAATTATAGAAATGGAAATATGGAAATTATGCTGTGACTACAAAAATCCAAAATAAATCAAAACTGTGTTATATTTTAGCATCTTCAAAGTAGTCACCCTTTGCCTAGATTTTGCAGAAATGTACTCTTGATATTTTCTCAACCAACTTCTTGAGGTATCACCCTGGGATGTTTTTTAAACAGTATTGAAGGAGTTCCCATCTATGCCTGGCACTTATTGGCTGCTTTTCTTTATTATTCAGTCAAAGTCATCCATTTAAAAAATAAAATTATACAAAAAAAATAAAATTAAATACAATTTTAGTTTTGTAATGAAATCAATTAATATGTTAAAAATTAAAAAACTCATTTGAAACATTTAAGAATATGCCTTAGGTTTTTAAGATCATGAGAAACATTTCAGTCAAGTGACCCCAAACTTTTGAACAGCAGTGTATATACACACACACACACACACTGGCGGCCAAAAGTTTGGAATAATGTACAGATTTTGCTGTTTTGGAAATTGGTACTTTAATTCACCCAAGTGGCATTCAGCTGATCACAAAGTATAGTCAGGACATTACTGATATAAAAAAACAGCACCATCACTATTTGAAAAAAGTCATTTTTGATCAAATCAAGACAGACCCCATTTCCAGCAGCCATCACTCCAACACCTTATCCTTGAGTAATCATGATAAATTGATCATTTGGTTCTAGAGAATCACTTGCCATTATATCAAACACAGTTGAAAGCTATTTGGTTCATTAAATGAAGCTTAACGTTGTCTTTGTGTTTGTTTTTGAGTTGCCACAGTATGCAATAGACTGGCATGTCATAAGGTCAATATTAGTTCAAAAATGGCAAAAAAGAAACAGCTTTCTCTAGAAATTCATCAGTCAATCATTGTTTTGAGGAATGAAGACTATACAATGCTTGAAATTGCCAAAAAAACTGAAGATTTCATACAAAGGTGTACACTACAGTCTTCAAAGACAAAGGACAACTGGCTCTAACAAGGACAGAAAGAGATGTGGAAGGCCAGATGTACAACTGAACAAGAGGATAAGTACATCAGAGTCTCTAGTTTGAGAAATAGACGTCTCACATGTCCTCAGCTGACAGCTTCATTGAATTCTACCCGCTCAACACCAGTTTCATGTACAACAGTAAAGAGAAGACTCAGGGGTGCAGGCCTTATGGGAAGAATTGCAAAGAAAAAGCCACTTTTGAAACAGAAAAACAAAAAGAAAAGGTTAGAGTGGACAAAGAAACACAGACATTGGACAACAGATAATTGGAAAAGAGTGTTATGGATCTTAACCCCATTGAGTTTTTGTGGGATCAGCTAGACTGTAAGGTGTGTGAGAAGTGCCTGACAAGACAGCCACATCTATGGCAACAGGAAGCGTGGGGTCAAATGTCACTTGAGTATCTGGACAAACTAACAGCTAGAATGCCAAGGATCTGCAAAGCTGTCATTGCTGCACGTGGAGGATTTTTTGATGAGAACTCTTTGAAGTAGTTTAAGTAGTTTATGCTGTGGTTATATTATAGTATGTAAGAATATAAATGGCATCATACACACCTGCATTGATCATTTGTTTTCAAATTGTAATAGTAATTTTTCACATTATTAATGTCCCGACTATACATTGTGATAAGTAGAATGCCACTTTGGTGAATAAAAGTACCAGTTTCTTTCCATAAGAGCAAAATGTGTACATTATTCCAAACTTTTAGCCGGCAGTATATATAAATAATGTATATATGTGAACAAGTTCCACATGGAACTTAAACCTGAACCAAACCAGGAATCTTTGTAGTTCATGCTCCTTAGGTTAGTAAGACTGGCTAGTAAGCTTCCCTAAAACGTTCATTGAGTTGTTGTTATTGTAGGTTTTCCAAATCTAAATTGATAAATGAACAGACGCTGCTGTGCAGGATCCGCTGTGTATTTATGGAGAAGAAAAAAAATCAGTGTGAGTTTTAAACAGATCAAAAATGAGAGGGTGAACAATTAGTCTGTCCATCTCATCAATTTACACTTCGATGACTATGACATTAAACTATATTGAAAATATAGAATATTAAACAAGACTACAAATAGGGCTGCACGACATTGGAAAAAACTGACATTGCGATATTTTGTTTTTCTGCAGTATATATTGCGATATGAAAAGAATACAGGATGACTTCACCAAATGACTTGAATAGCTCTATTTGAGAAGAATTAATTATTCTAGAATGATTGGGGTGATTTTGTAGGGAACTGCATCTTCATTGAAAATTATAATTAAAAAAAAGACACTGAAAATGACTTTATTTTGGGTAGTTAATTTTATTATAATAATTAATACACTGTTTAATTCACCATGGTGCCATTGTATTCATGTATTACTCTTCTATCTATTCAGGCTAAAGTCAATGATCTAACATGTTATGATATTAATAATGCATGTTGCTTACCCTAAAATAAAGGGGCTCATTTGTGAATGAAGCAATGTGGTGTCTA
This sequence comes from Myxocyprinus asiaticus, assembly GCF_019703515.2. NCBI lineage: Eukaryota > Metazoa > Chordata > Actinopteri > Cypriniformes > Catostomidae > Myxocyprinus > Myxocyprinus asiaticus. The sequence continues at coordinate 6,632,866 of NC_059354.1, read as the reverse complement.
GAAGGGATCCAGAAGATAACAGGAGGCTTTATCTCTGTACTCCAACCAGGTTAAAATAGAACATTACACTGAGGATGTTTCATTATCACAATAGGGAATTAATGTGAATGACAAAATAAGTCATTTAACAATTTATTACATTACACATTAAATTACAAACCTCTTTGAAAATAGAAAGGAAAACAATAAATGTTTTTTAATTTAAACCATTTGAAAAATAAAAAAAGAGCAGCTATACACCAACCCTGAGTGGTTTACAAAAATACAACATAAAATAAAATGTTTATAAAACACATAACTTAAAAAATACACTGGCAAATTCATCTGAAATAGTTTTTTTGCTTTGGACGGCATTCAGATCTGGCTTTGCACTCGTCATACAAAGATTTGTGGTGCTGACTTAAATGATCAAACAAATTGGTCATGTTGCCTCGTGTTGTGGTAACAATTGCAAGGCACACTCAACAAAGTACCTGTTTTTGGTCAACATCATCCTGTCTGTAGCCGAAATATTTCCATATAACTGACTATGCATTTCTTTTTGCAACCAAATTCTCCATTTTGGTCTTTTTTGCCTGTTCCTCGCTTATCATTTCGTCATGCGCAAGTAGAGCCTGCACGTCAACAACGTGCAGCAACGAAATCCGTGTTTTAAAAAAATAATAATAAACTCGGTGTATCCAAGAACCTATAAATCGGAGTAAATTACGTCATATCAGACAGATATAATGCTAGTTTTCCCTTTGAAAAAAAAAAGATTGTAGACATATATGTTTACCTTACTACATCGCATGTTCTGCGATGTGACTATTGTGGATGCGCACATCGCGATGTCGATGCTGAAACGATATTTCGTGCAGCCCTAACTACAAGAGAATAAATGATCATAACATAATTAATTTTTTATTGTGTATATAGTTTGTACATTAAGTATTTAGTTCACTTGTTCTACTGTTCAATACTTTGAATGTTTTACTTTTTTTGCACTAGCTTGTTTGCTCAATTGTTTGCACCTTTTAAAGGCTTCACTGTTTGCGTTATGCTCTTTTAAAGATGTTTTTACTTTACCTCAAGGTTGTAAGTGAACATTTATTATGTTTGTTATGTGCACTTACTATCTATCCTACATATCACCGTTTTGATTTAATTGAAATCAGTGTTAGAAAACTCTATACAAAATAGTTTCATGTGGTATTGTGTTGGAAGCACATGTATGATCATGCAAAGTTATGAAAAAGCAACAGACAAAATGCAGTTGACTGCAAATTTAGGTAGCATGAAGCCATCTCTTCTTTTGAGGCAACATGAAATAATCAGTCTGGGTGTGTCCCATTGTTTTAAAAAAGTTGTCTGTCAGGCTTGATGTAAGTTGCACATAAAGTGACAGGCTCATAAACACTTCTATTCAGTAAGTCAGATTGAATCCAAATTATTTAAGCAGTTCATAGCTACACATTGGGGTTCCTGTTGCATGTATATAATATGTTGGAGCGCTGGATCAACGCCGCGCGATGTACAGACATCATAGCACTATTGGGGGTGTGGCTGGACCCCTGAAAGATGTCCCTTTTTTACCCCCTTATGGGCGGCCCTGGTTGTAGTTACGCTGCTGCAATGCTTATATGCTGTTTATGTGTGCGGTGTGAAACAGGTCTTACATTGATATTATATTCTGCAGTATAATCTTGCATCATATAAGCTCATTGTAAATCTGCTTATCTTCTGTCGCCTGTCAGAGTCAACACTTCAGCTACACCTGGTTAAGGATGCTTAGACAAAACACTTCCTGTGTAGCTTCTCAGGAGACACGTGTGATCATGAAGCCATGTGACAACACTAAGCCAGAGCTCCGCTGGATACACAAGTCTGATAAAGCACTGGTAAGTGTTGGACAAAATCTGACCTTCAGTGGTAGTTTGTGGTCCATCAATACACCAGAAATACAGCAGCAAAAAAGTGAAACTGGATCTATTAGTGCCCAATATGATCATTCTGAATGTATTAATGGATCACTTGTGCCTTCTCACATGATTAGGTTAATTCCTACTAAGTAGTACATTTTCTTGTCAAAAATGTGCAATGAACAATGCTGTTGATCAGTTTTATTACATTAAAAATTAGCATAATAAACTTTGCATTGTCTCAGGCCATTTCCCTCATGAACAATTAAACTGCCTCAGGACTCCCCCATAGTGCATTAATGTAAATACATATCTCATGTACATATGTTAATTCACATATTTAATTCAGTAACTTTACATACCCCTACCTTGCACATACATTACCACTAGCACATGTACATATGCCATTTTGTTATATGTCCTATTATTTGTATGTCTATTTATACTCTTATAGTGTTTATGTTTTATATTCTCTGTCTCACTGTAATGTTCTGTGTGCACTTGTTTCCCCTATCCCCCCAAAAAATTCCTTGTGTACGTGAGAACACTTGGCAATAAAGCTCATTCTGATTCTGCTGAATGACACAATCTAATTGAATTGTCTTCTAGGTAACTTGTTAACTTTAAAGGTTATGTAAATATTAAAAATGGAGATATTTTAATAATGGATTGTAAAAAAAAAAAAAAAAATCTAAATAAAAACAACTTATGACAACTGCAATGTTCTCAATAGTGGCTCCATGCGTGACATCACTGCACAGGTGAGTTATAGGGATGTGTGCATTGACTGTTTTAATATTTGGTAAACTGCAAGGGTTCACAAACAGTTATTCGGTTGTTTGTCGGGTGTCAGGTCTCGGGAATAAAATAGGTTTATTGCAATGGATATGCGTCAAACACTACTCAAAATAACAGGGAATAAAGACCTCAGTGAGCTATGAGCTTAAAAAAGCACAATACATAGATCTTCAAATGATAAAATCACTCACATTAAAGTAAAAAAAAAAAAAATCAAACTGTCCCTGCCTGCAACATAGTATTTTTAACCAACGGAAAATATATAATTTAAGTGCTTAACCTGATGCGTGCTCCACCCTGGCAGGTTGACATTTTCCTGAAGCAGCGAACGCAAGTATTGTAATGAGCGTGGAGTTACACTGCTGTGGTTTATTACCCTGTATTAGCCTTGTGATGGTTTGATTTTTAAATGGTTTAACATTTAACTTAAATGCTAAACCTTTATTGTCAGCACACCAAAGCCAAAGGGGTAAAAACGTTGGCTGACTGTTTATCAAGCACTTAAACTTTGCCAGATCAAAACAATCTGAAATCATGTGTAAAAGTGTTACTGTCACTTGAAGTCCTCTTTGCAACCTGAGCTATGTCGGATCTTCATGACACCTGCGCTAAAAAAGCTAGATGCAGTGCAGTGAATGGTGAAACAAAATGGTGTTTTGATAAATATTAAAGTTCTTTTTAACTTGGCATGGTGTGTAATATATGCGGTGGTCTTGCGCTAGATGCTGAAAAAGAAATGAGATGCGGCTGTAACAGGAGCCAGCTGGTACGTGATAGCTGTGTGGTATGTTTAAACCTCACTCCCCTGGCCTCAAGAGGTGCACTAGCGACTGACGCTAGAGGCTGTAGCCTTTGGCCTCCTCATTAGAGCACCTGCCTCCCATGCCAGCTGATACCGGTTCGATTCTCACTCGGAGCGGGTCAATCAGGGCCACTTACAGTGGTGCCGTGACCCGGATGGGAGTGAGGTTTAGAGGGGTGAGTGTAACGGGAGCTAGCTGGTAGGTGATAGCTGTGCGGTATGTGTAAACCTCACTCCACTGGCCTCAAGAGGTAATCTAGCGACTGACGCTAGATGCTGTAGCCTTTGGCCTCCACATTAGTGCGCCCGCCTCCCATGCCAGCTGACGCCGGTTCAAATCCTGCTCTGAGTGGGTCAAGCAGGACCAGTTACAGTGATGCCATAACTCGGATGGGAATGAGGTGTAGATGGGTGAGTGTATTTGGAACCAGCTGGTACGTGAGAGCTGTGCAGTATGTGTAAACCTCACTCCACTGGCCTCAAGTGGCGCACTGATGGAGGTGCGCCTTTGGCCTCCATGTTAGCGCGCCCGCCTCCAATGGTTCAAATCCCGCTTGGAGCGGGTCGAGCAGGACTGGTTACGTGACGCAACGGTCAAAGACGTCTGTCCAGTGCGTTTACATTGAAAAACAGTGCAAACGCATGCAAAAACACACAAGAGAAAACCAAGTCAGGCTCGGATCAGGTTGATGACCTCTATTGCACATGTAGAATAACCAAATAGTGATTTTGGTATTTGAATCCAGGCTCATCAAACGGTTTACCGAATGTTGACTACAGTATCTGTGCACATTAGTTAAATCCATTCTACTGTCGTACAATGTTTCTTCTAGGTAACAAACACATTTCAGAAATTCTTCACGACGAACAGTATACATTTATTTGAATTTAAATTTTTTTTAATTATATTTACTCACTAACAAATTTGAATTATATTTTGATGGGTGACGTATCAATGAAAATGTCTTTTCTAAGGGCAGTTCTCCAGATTCAAAGTCATCCCTTTATTATTAACCATTACCAAACCTTATAAGCATTATATGTTTGCAAATTAAAGAAAATGGGTTTGCTACCCAGAAGCAATAGAGGGTTAAACATGGAAATCAAGTATCAATTACATGGGTGAATTTTAAATAATTTTACTGCTTTGGTTTGAGTGGATGTTGCCATTTTTGCCATGTCACCGGGTGCTATGCATTAACTTCTGCAATATTAAAAAATAAATAAAAAATTAATAAAAAAATTTTTTTTATTAAGAAGTAGACTTTTCTTCAGTATTTCCTTTCCTTTCTTTAATCAAAATGTTTCCAAAAGAACATGTTTTCTTAGGAATATTAATTTGTTTAAATTGGTTTAAATTAATAGTTTTTTCCCCAATGTCACTTTCCATCCTGTTAGTCTTTTCTAATACCTCTATAACTAAGCAAAGCCAGGTGCTGAATGACATTATATGCCAGGAAGTGATATCATTTTTGGTGGAATCAGCAATGGATTTGATAAATTCCAAGATGTTTTGTGGTATTAGTTGATTTGTCTCTAAAATATTCCATCCTGTGTTAATAAAATGACAGAAATTGGTTTAATATCAAGGGATTCACCAAAATGGAATTTCTGGGCTGATAATGATAACCGATAATTTAAAGCTCATTGTGGCTGATACTGATATAACCAATAATTTTAAAACTGGAGCTTCTAGCTAATGAAAATTAAAAACTACTCTCTTAAAACAAAATAGGTGAAGTTTTGGAACTGGGGCCGGATTCACAAAAATGTTCTTAAGTAAAAATAATAAACTTTTTGGGATAAATTATAAGAAGTTTGTAGTAATGCTACTGAGTGAAATTTTTGAAAAAAATTTAAGTTCTCAAATATTTTTAAAACTTTATTTGTATTTTTCTTAAAAATAAAATGACAGGATTTGATGTTGTCTGATTACACTAGCCTGCTCATGAGGTTGCCTTGTCTAATACAACAAATTAAAAACTTCAACACTTTAAAATCTTAATGATAAATGTATCTATCTATAAACTTTTTTTTTTTTTTTTTTTTTTTTTAAAGTAGCAAGCCCCTCATGATCATTTTTTTAAAAATGTTAAGTGTGTGAAAAGAGTTAGTTTAACAACATTAATGTCATGGGAGAAATAATTTGCTGGTAACCATTTGACAACTTTTAATTTGACTTGGAGGAAAAGAAAAGAAACAAACTTCAGTACACAAGAGCTGGAGGTTCTCAATGAGGAATTTACTTCAATGAAAAAATTGTAGTAGTACTTTATATGTAGATAGTATTAGAATGTTGTAATGCTTTATATTTGTGACCCTCTCCTTCATTTTGAGTTGCTTTGACCTAGAATTTTAAGTTTTAAAAATAAAAAAGGGCAGTCTCAGCTTTCTAATGATATAATTATTACCTGTATGTTCCTATGGACTCCAGAGGTCACGGAGAGAGAGCGCTATGCAGCACATCCATTTAAACTGACTAGCATGATTTGTCACCACATTAAGAAGCTACAAAACAACATTTATTGTTTTAATTTCATGATAACATTTACATGGTTTGAAAGCTGAAACTAAAAATAACAAAATACAATCAATCAACAATCAAAAGTGTGTTTTGGTAAAAAATTCTACATAAACAGCCCATTACGGCTTCCGACTCAAAATGATAGAACGCATTACATTTGAAACAACCCAGTAAATTCATTAAACATCTGTCTTTGGGGATTTAATACAATTGAAAGTTGACCCAAACTTTAAGATGTTATTTATGACTATTTTTAAGACATTTTGTTTTTTCTAGAATTTGAATTCTTTTTATTTATTTATTTTTATTAACATTTTTTATTGATTCCTACCTTAAATATAGAACAGCAGAACATATATACATGGAATCAACATTTAAACCCCACAACCACCCCTCCCCCTCCTAATCCCCAACCCCGCCCTGACCCCCAACAAACATCCCTGTGGTCACACATGAGTATATACACATGATTATAGACACACACAAAAATAAAAAATGATAATAATTACACGTCCAGCAATGACGATATCCACCCCATTTCTCCATAAACAAATTAAATTTCCCTAGTCTTCTAAAAGACCCTTCTTTAAAGGCCACCACCCTTCCCATCTCCGAGCACCACTTCTGAAATGAGGGCGCTCCAGCCGACCTCTAACCCCTTAAAAGAATCTGTCTGGCAATCATGATGCTGGTTAGGACCCAACTCTTTATGTGTCTATTCTCAATGTTGATGACCGCTCCATCGCCCAAAATACAGAGTCTGGGGCAAAATGAAACCCGTGTGCCCAATACGACACACACAAGACTCTGAACCTTCAACCAAAACTCCTGGATCTTAACACACCCCCAAAAGACATGGATTATGTCTCCATCCTCTGATTGGCATCGCCAGCAGGTGGGTGTGTCTTTAAGACCAAGCCTATACAATCTAGAGGGGTCCAATCAAATCTATGTAAAATCTTGAATTGCATAAGGCACATCCTTGCATCTCTAGATGCAGGCTTGATATTTTTTAGAATCCTAGACCACTCTCCCTCCTCCAATACCAAGTTTAAATCTTTCTCCCATTATCTCTTTAGAGAAGTTGAACCTCCGTCCCCCAGACTCTGAATTAGCAGGGAGTAATACACTGATGCCTCATGCCTCCAAAAGCAGAAATCACCATTCCCAGAGTATCGGCCGCTTTAGAGGGGTGTTTGCTACTCCCAAAATTAGTACAGAGCAGGTGGCGCAGCTGTAAATATCTAAACTGAGATCTGGGAATCCTAAAATGTTGAACCAGATTTTCAAAGGATCTCAACACTCTCATAAAGGTTACCGAGTGTATTAATCTCCCTCACAATCCACTCTTGTGGACTTATTAATACATAATTTGGGGTTAAGCCATAAGATCGAGGCAACATTTAAATAAATGTCCGAATTAAACAAACTTTTGTCCATACCGAGTGTAAATGCGAGATAACGGGGTGTAATGTAACTTCTCCAGTTAGTTTGATAGAAAGGCTTTGCAATGGTGAAATAGGGGTAAGAACTTCCTGTCCCATACAAAACCAGGGAGGGGCTCTCTCAGGTGGAAGTGACCAATGAGCGAAATGTCTGAGATCGAACACATAATAATAAAACAAAATCTTTGGTAGGCCTATCCCACCTTTATCAATCGGCCTATGCAACTTACTGAAATGTAATCTGGGACATTTCCCATTCCAAATGAAGGACTTCACTTATATCAAATTGCTTGAAATAAGAGAGGGGACATCTGTAGGGAGTGACTGTAGCAGGTAGTTGAAGTTTGGAATACAATTCATTTTAATAACGGTACCCTTCCCAATCATCAATAAATGTAATGAAGTCCACCTGCCCACATCGCTCGAAAACCTTTTTATTAAGGGGTCAAAATTAACTCTAACTAAATGACACAAATTTGCTAGGAATAAAATACCCAAATACTTAATGCCCTGTTTGGGCCACTGAAAGGCACCTGGCTGAAAAGCCGTTATCGGGCAGTACGCTGTCAGAGCCAAAGCTTCAGATTTAGACCAATTAACTCTGTATCACGAGGACTTATAAAAGGAATTATTAATTCTGTGAAGGCACGGCATAGATCTAGAAGTGTCAGAGACGAATAATAAAATATTATCTGCATAAAGTAGAAGCTGATGTGCCACACCTCCCACCAAAACCCCTGGAAAATCATCCACTTTTCTTATCGCGGCTGCTAATGTTTCCAGGGCAAGACAGAACAATAATGGGGAAAGAGGGCAACCTTGACGGGTGCCCCTATCCAGAGTAAAATAATCTATAAAGTAACTTAATCCATCCAATAAAAGTATTCCCGAACCCGTATATTTCCAAAATCTTAAAAAGATAATTCCATTCTACCATATCAAATGCCTTTTCGGCGTCCAAGTGAGATGGCTGCGACCGGAGTCTGATCATTCGCCACTGACCACATAATATTGATGAAACGTCTAATGTATAATAGCTGCGGCCCCGAATAAACTCCACCTGATCTGTATGTATAAGAGATGTCATAACTTAATCGGTTAGTCTAGCTGGATCAGGGAAATTGGATGGTAACTCTTACACTCGTTTGGACCTTTTTAAGAATCAGACTGATCCGGGCTTGTGTCATGGTTGGCGGAAGCTTTCCATTCTTTTATGATTCCATATAAACTTCTAACAAAAGTGGAGCCAGTTCTGCAGCATAAGATCTAAAAAATTCAGCGGCAAAACCCTCTGGCCCCGGACCCTTGCCTGTAGGCAAGGCCTTAATTACCTCGCCGAGCTCCTCTAAGGTTATCTCAGAATCAAGATAATTTTTTTGCTCAGTCATCAGCTTAGGGAGTTCTAATGGTTCCACAAAGTTTCTAATATCTTTATCGGTAGACGAAGATGTGGAACTATAAAGATCAAGATAGAATTCTTTAAAAGCATTATTAATATCAATGGCTGAGGTAAATATTTCACCGCCAGCAGAGGGAATGGAAGAAAAAGACTCTCTCTGCTTTATATATCTTGCCAAAAGCTTCCCTGCTTTGTCAAAGTAGGACTGTCTTGCCCAAAATAGCCAAAACTCCACCTTCCACGACAAAAAAGTATTATATCTGTATTATATCTGTATCTGGTCAGTTCTCTGAGGCCATCAGACAACATTCGGTGCTTCAGCGCTGCCTCGGCACTTTAATATTCCCTTCCAACTCCACGAGTTCTCGTGCTTTGTATTTTTTGATGAATAAGGCATACTGTATGATCTGACCCCTAAGAACCGCTTTAAGTGCCTCCCAAGCCAAGCCCACAGAGGATACCGAGGACCAGTTGGTCTCCATATAAACATTGATTTCAGCCTTTAACATTTATTGGAAGTCAGGACTTTGCAAAAGGGATACATTAAAGTGCCAACTATATGATTTATTTTTCTCCATATGCGGCAACACCTCTAAACTCACCAGGGCATGATCTGAGACTAAGATGTTTCCAATTGAGCAATCCACAACAGATGAAATGAAGGACTTAGATATATAAAACAAAAAATCTATTCTAGAATAAATCCTATGGACTGATAAAAAAAAAAATGTATAGTCCCTACCAGATGGGTTCAAAAGTCTCCAAATATCTGTAAGACCAAGATTTTTACACATCCTGTGAAGCATCACTGTTGCTCTAGGGGGCTTACACACTTTTGCTTCACTTTGTTCAAGGACTGAGTCCATCAAAAGATTAAAGTCTCCTCCCAATATTATATCATGAGGGGTGCCAGCGGCTTGCAACATCCCTTCAAGATCTATAAAAAAGCTCTTTTCATCAACGTTAGGTGCGTAAATATTAGCCAAAATCAAACTTTGCCCCTGGATTTCTGCTAAAACAATAATGACTCTTCCTATTTTATCTTTAATCTGTTTGAGAAATTTGAATTGTAGATGTTTACTTATCAATGTAATGAGTCACCTGCTCTTACTTGAGCCAGCACTAAAGAAAACACGCCCACCCCATATCTTCCCACATTTTTCAGCTTCCTGCAGGGAAAGAAGCATTTCTTGAAGAAACTCTGTATCATATTTCTTACATTTAAGAAAAGAAATAACCTTCATTCTTTTATGGGGTGCCCCAACCCATTCACATTCCACGTGGAGAGAGACAATCCACTCATATTAACATTTGACATTTTGACATATTAGAAAAAATAGATTGTGTGTCAAAAACAAAATTATAAAGACCACATTCCAACATTAGAGTAACAAACAAACCCGAACTTCCCCCAGATCCAAACAAACAGAAAAAAGAAAAACGTGCGCATTAACCCCGCGCATGACAGCGCCAACCGGCGTCCATCCCTTTAAACTCAAACAGTCCATGTACGTCTACGAGAGCCCCCACGACACCTTTGCCGTTGGATTGCTCAAGTCTGGTGCCTCTAAACAAATTTTGTGAGACAGAATTACACAACAGAAAAGAATCTGTCAACCCAATAGGCGGGATAAACACAATGACATGTAGATTAATCCACAATTGGTTGATACACGAGAGCAACAAGTGCCTTAATCATGCCAATGATTGCAAGAAATATTCCAGAAAACAAATTCCAAACAATAGGAGGCATAAGAACAAATAACGTGCAGATTCATCCACAAACTGTTCCGAAGGAGTGTTACTCCACAAAACATACTCCGGCCGCTAGGCGGAACCAGCACAAAAAGAAACAAAGAAGGCGCCCAGCTTCCTCGAACAGTCGAGTGAATGTTCAGTGAGTCAGGTCCACTCGGCTGCATGGTATCACACAATGACTTACTCATTCCATTGTCTTTATGAAGGACAATGCTTGCTGTGGGCATGAAAATGTTTTGCGGCCATCCTTAGTATCTATTCTCAGTTTGTCCGGAAACATCAGAATGACCTTCCGTTGATGTAAGAGTTTCTTGCATTCCTTTAATCGATCACGTTTCTCTCTTGTCGAATTCGCAAAGTCTGGGAACAAGAAAATGCTGTGGTTCTTCAAAGAAAGGCTTCCTTTACTCCTCGCCTCGCATAACACGAGATCTTTATCGGATGATCTCAGAAATTTGGCTAGAATTGATCGGGGCCTTTCTCCCTCAGCGGATCTACGAGCCGGATCTCTGTGAGCTCGCTCAATTTCCAGCTTATGGCCTGTTATGTCGAGCAGACTTGGGAAGAGCTCATCTACGAATTTCACCATATCTCGACCTTCTTCGTTCTTAGGAATTCCAACAATTCGGACGTTGTTTCGCCGGCTACGATTCTCAAAATCTTCCAACTTTTCCGAAACACGTTGCAAGTCCATCTTGGTTGCTAACGGGTTAGCAGCTAATTTCCTCTCCGATGACTCCAGATAATCGATCCATTTCTTGACGTCCACAACTCTTGTAACCATCTCAGTGAATTTAGTCTCCATGGCCATTATTGATCGACATATTACAGCAAGATCCTCCAAGTCCACTATGATCTTCGCTAGCATCACCAACATGCTCGCCAGTTGACACTAAATCTCTCCCGCCGCACTGTCCAAAATGAGTCCCCGGTCTGCAGCCTTGTCAGGGGTATCAGCTTGAGCACGTAAGTGTCTTTTAATGTCTCTAGATCCTGAGGATTTTGAATTCTTTGACATTGTCTTCATAGAACAGTTATGGATCAGGGTGTATAGAATCTCACCGGTTAATGACATTAAAAGTATTAAAAACTAGCAAAGTGTGCAGAGCTCGCCGTTCACACATCCAACCCTCGCATGGTGCCACGCAACTCATCTAGTTTTTTCTTAAGTACTTAAGAAAAAGATAAACCCTGTTAGACATTTTTAATTTTTTATTTTAGTGAATACAAAATATTCTTAACTTTTTCCTTAAGATAGAAATGAAGTAGAAAGTAGAATTTTCCTCTTAAGAATGTTTCTTGAATCCTGCCCTAGGAATTAGGGTTTCCTAATTTATTATTTAAGGTTTGGCGGATATAACAAACCAGAAGTGTGTCTATAATACAGGCGTATGCTGATTTGAATAGTTGTCTGCTGTAAGTAATTAAAGCAAAATGGCATATTCTGTTTATTTTACATGGAGTAAGTGAAAACACTCCAAGTAATGTGGGAAATAGCATATTGTTACTTACAGAAGACGATCCCAATTAAAGCAAGCCCCAAAACAACGTAACATGGTACATAGATGTTGAAATAATCCTCACAGAGCAACGTGAGGTGCTAACTTGATTTTAAAAGTGTAGCTATCAGAACACTATCTGTCCAGATCACACATGCTCTGTATGCACAGACGCATTGACACTTGAGACTGCCTGACAAGAACAGAAGCCATAGGCAGTAAGAGATTCTCTGCCGCAAGCAAATAAACGGAACAAAATTTTCAGCGAAAATATTGGCTTAATTCTACTAACTGTAATAATAATAATAATATTTTTTAGAGTTATCCGCCAATAATATATTGGCTGCTGACATATAAAAAAAATTCCAAAGATATTTAAAAAGATATGATAATTAAATTCAAGTTGACATCCTCATGCAAGCTAACTGTCAGTCCCTACCTGAGCAATGGCTACAAATTTGGAATTTGAGATCTGACGAAGATTTACAGTTTTGATCTGTCAAAAGCTGTATTAATTGAACAATTGTTTTTCTATGCATGAGGTTCTCTTATAAATGATCTCATGTGCAGCTGTATGCTGTTTTGAGTACCTGGCTCTAGATTCAGTTGTGCAAATATTGTTTGACCAAAGACTCCCTTCTAAATCTCTCTATGTCTAGACGGAGCATCTGAAGATGGGGGGCAGTTTCCGACCCATCTGTCTGGAGGCTGGAGTTAAAGCTGATGCCGTCTTCCTGAAGGACTGTGATGCCATCAACACTTTACAGAAATGGCAGTTCACACACTACTACGCTCAGTGATGTTAGACTGTCACTCACTCAAGTCTGGCCCTCAAGGATCCTTACGTAGTTGTACTTCACTATCACCACTCACTCCTTTTGGTTTTGTTGTGTTTTTTTCTCTTGCTTTAAGTGGAGGTTTTCAAATGTGTGCACAATTGTGGTTTAAGAGAGAGGTTTTTGTCTGTGCAATGTCCTTGTTCATTTGTGAAATACAGATGTTTTTTGTTTTGTTTGTTTTTTGTTTTTTCCTTTGTCTTTGACATTCTTACTCGAATGTGTTCAGGGTTCAGTACTGGTTATTGGTATTTTGAGGGTTTGGGTGAGAAATGCCTTTGGAAATGGATATCTTATTTTAAAAGAGCAAATGAAATAAATATTTTGCACAACAGAAACCCTATTGAAGATTTTGACAATAAAATTAATGTTGAATGTATGCAGTCTGTAAAGGTGTTCATTTTTCACATCATGTTTCTGTTGTAATAAATGTGTATATAGATTAAAATTATTTTCCACTAGAGGGAGCTGTTTTCAACAAAAACCTCCTCCACATGTGACATTACAAGCACCTACATCTCACTTCTGATGCTCAAGACTACTTTAGACAATGTAGTAAAGATAATTACTCTAACAGAAGTGCCTGTTTAATTTAATATGATATTGACTGGATATTTAATTAAACTAGTGACATATTTGCCTTTCCCAAAATTTGATTGACCTGCCAATTCAAAACAACTCGACTCGATTGCTGATCACCCTCTTCTGTTGAAGGTCTGTCATACCCACTGATAAAGAATGGAAGAGGGGTGACAAATTAAAGGTGCACTCAGTGATGTTTTGTCTATGTTATGTTTACCAATATGACAGTCGTCTTGGACTTTACTATCATCTAGCAGCATGTAAGCAGCATCAAGTTCCCAATGCCATTGTAGAAATGTGATATTTGCAGTTAGCCATAATTAATTTATTCCATGAATGAAAAGTGACCATTGACAGAGTGCTAAAGGAATAGTTCATCCAAAAATGAAAATTCTATTATCATTTACTCACCTTCGTGCCATCCCAGATAGAAGAATATTTCAGCTCTGTGGGTCCATAAAATGTGAATGGGTGCCAAATTTTTGAAGCTCCAAAAAGTACATATAGCCATCATAAAAGTAATCCATATGACTTCAGTGGATTAAATAATGTAATCTGAAGCAAAACTCTAGGTGTGTGCAGGAAATAGATCAATACAAAACAAAAAAAAAACGATTTTTTACAGGAGTAAAAAATGTATGATGTACTTTAGGAGTTCCACAAGGAAGCTTGTTATCACATTAATAAGGAGAAACATTAAATCTTGCAAAGAGATGTAGAGTACATGTTGGCCAGTAACATAGCTGGAGCTTCTCCTGAATCCTGGTGATGATACCTACTGCTTTTGCACTGATCTTTGTTAAATCAATGCCATCACAAATCCTGACTGTCTCCCGTTGCTGCATATTAATGACTGCATGGATCATGAGGGCTCTCAAATATTGGTAGGCAAATACTATTTGAAAAGGGCTTGTTGGTTACTGCTCCGGTGCTTGCTGTTTTTAATTTTACGATGGCATTTTGTCTCGCTGTAGATTCAAATGATGTCAGGCTGGCCCTGTCCTCCTCCAGGATGAAGCCGATAAGATACAGAATGTTACTTTTCTAAGAGGTTCAGTGTAGCACAGCATAATGATGCACTTCAATGTAGCACAGCATAATGATGCACCTACTGTATAGGAAAGGAAACCCTTACTTTTGTGCTTGCAAAACACCATTTCAGCGCTTACCTGAGTTCGTCGTCTTACCCAATTGTGGGAAAAAGTGATCGTCAAGTCATTTTTATTTCTATAGCGCTTTTCACAACACACATCGTTTCAAAGCAGCTTTACACAAAATCATGCATTAACAAAAAATGAAATTGTAAAATCTATAAAGTCTTAGAGTGATCATTGTGTAGTTTGATTAAATTGATTGTAAATTGTGTATAAAAATTAATTAAATAATTAAATAATAATTGTATTTAGAACCCCTGTGAGCAAGCTGAAGGCAACTGTGGCAAGGAACACAAAACTCCATAAGATGTTGATTTATGGAGAAAAATATCCTTGGGAGAAACCAGGCTCACTGTGGGGGCCAGTTCCCCTCTGGCTAAACAACATGAGTTATTTGTGTGCAGTGTAAGTTATGGTTTAAAATCTGTAAACTAAGCAAGTGTTAAGGTCCAGTGTTTAAAAAAATATTTTTTATGAACTGTAAGATTAATGTCTTTGAAGTCCATCCTAGATTAACTGAAGAAGTTCACATAGATGCATTGTCCTTTGTTAGTTTGCTGATGAAGGCTTTTGTTGGCAGTTAAATTATAGTTTATGTATTCCATTTCAAGAGTGTAGTCCATAAATAGACAACGGTGATGCAGGCAGAGATCGATGCAGTGCATCACAGTTCAACAGGCAGGTCATTTCGGTGAGGTTTGATGGGGTCCATCCTAAGTTCAAGGTTCAGGCTGTAGCATACGAAGTATTCGTTGTCTTACAGTTGGAGTTGGCATCAGTTCATCTTCTGAAGTCCATCGTAAAAGACTGAAGTGATGTCTGGCTAGCACCGACTGTAGTTTGTCGTCATCACTCAGCGACACGTAGCAGTGGAGTCTGACACCAAGCAGGAACGGAGCTGGATATGGCCGGCTCTGGTAACCTCATGATATGAATCCCGAGGTTGAGACATGGAAACAAATAGAATTATATTAGTGTAGAAGCCATTCAATTTTATGCAGATTTATAGATCATGATAGATGTTTTTGGTTCCGGCAGACCTAACTAAAGCAACCTAATTGTGAGTTGATGGATAAATTAGGTGCGTGCCTGGCTAAATAGATGAGTCTCTAGTCTAGACTTAAACTGAGTGAGTGTGCCTACGTCCCAAACAGTGTGAGGAGATAATAATATTAAGAAGAGGTTCTGAGATTATAGGGAGTACCTATTTTAAGAGCTTAGTTGGTATTGGATCTAAAATACATGTGGCTTTTGATTTTTTGATAAGTTTTGTTAGCTCTTCATGACCTATGACAGCGAAGAATTGAAGTTTCTCGTGAGGAAAATTATGAGACGCTGTTTTCTGAGGTGCTGTGACAGTTGATTGCATAGTTCCAATTTTATTTCTGATTATTTCTATTTTATGAGTAAAGAAATTCATGAAGTCATTACTATTGTGCTGCGACGGAATATCTGGTTCAGTCGATGCTTTATTCCTAACCAGTTTAGCCACAGTACTGAATAAACACCTAGGATTGTTGTGGTTATTTTCTATGAGTTTGCTAAAATATGCTGACCTGGCAGCTTTAAGTGCCTGTCTGTAGCAACAGACACTATCCTTCAATGCACCGCAAAATACTTCTAATTTTGTATTCTTCCACTTGCGCTCCATTTTCTGAGCTGCTCTCTTGAAGCATGAGTGTACCATGGTGCTGGACTTTTTTCTTGAATTTTCTGTAATCGAAGGGGGGAAACACTGTCAAGAGTGCTAGAGAAGACTTTATTTATATTTTCTGTTATTACATCAAGTTCTTCTAGACTTTTTGGCTTAATGAGTATGTGAGACAGTTCTGGAAGTTTATTAGTGAAGATATCTTTAGTGGTCGAAAGAATAGTTCAACCTGAATGATAGTGTTGTGTAGATTGAGTGACATTAGCTGATTGCAGCAAATGAGATGAGGTAATGATCTGAGATGTCATCACTCTGCGGTAGAATTTCTATAGTATCAACATCAACTCCATATGACAGAATTAAATCTAGCATATGATTATGCCGACGATTTGGTCCTGTCACATTTTGTCTGACTGTAAGAGAGTTGAGAATGTCGATAAATGTGTCATTTTCATTATCTATGTGAGTGTTGAAGTCACCAACAATTAAAGCTCTAGCTACATTAACTACTAGTTCTGATAGAAAATTTGCAAACTCACCAAGGAAATCTGAGTTCCACCCGGGTGATCTATATACTGTAGCAAGGGCAAAAGACGACAGAGATTTTTTGTTTATATCTGACGGTGTCTCATTAAGCATTATTAGTTCAAAAGACTTAAACTTATATCCTGTCCTCTGAGTAACACCAAAAACTTCACTGTAAATTGTAGCAACACCTCCTCCTCGACCCCTTCAGACAAGGCTCATGTTTATAACAATAACCTGGAGGAGTAGATTCATTTAAACTAATGTATTCATCCGGATTAAAACCCTCTGGGGTCTGAGGGTGTTTTGGGCCCTGGAGAAGTTTTGACATGCCTTGACATTTGTGCTATTTTTCAGTTGCTTAAAAATATATATAAATTCTGATAACACTGTTTTAAGCACAAACTGGGCTACAATAATATATGAACAACATGTATGTACATGTTTGTATTTTTGAGAAAATAACGTTTATGTGTGGTTTTTGAAAAAACAAAAATTTTAAGTCACTGAAATAAGGCCATATATCACATACTAAACATTTGTTAGTAAGACTTTTGAGAACTGGATCTTATAGCCTAGAGTTTGTGCTACAGAAATGATGTGAAACCCATCCTGATCACTCATTCATACAAAACAATATAGTCATTTAACTTTTGTAAGACACTTTTAGTGTTAGAAAGGCCATATGCGAGGAGGTGTGGATGATCATGAATATTGATGTGATTCACACCTGAGGAGACAAAGACCCCTCCCCTGAGAGAGAATGAATGTGAGGAGACTTAATGATTGAATGTATTGTTTGTAGCTTATTCACAAAATCAAGTTTAAGTTAAAAGAAGTAATATGACTATTAATTTTCTTTACATAAAGATTTTACTTAAAAACTTTAGACCTACACTACTGTTTAAAAGTTTTAAGATCTGTAAGATTTTTTAATGTTTTTAAAAGAAGTCTCTTCTGCTCACCAAGGCTAAATTTATTTGATCCAAAATACAGCAAAAACAGTGATATTGTGAAATATTTGTACAATTTAAAATAACTGTTTTCTATTTGAATATATTGTAAAATGCAATTTATTCCTGTGATCAAAGCTGAATTTTCAGCATCAATACTGCAGTCTTCAGTGTCACATGATCCTTCAGAATCATTCTAATATGCTGATTTTCTAATATAGGCATATTTACAGCACATTTTACACATTTACACCTGAACAGATATTTGCAAGCACAAGCTTCGTTGATGATAATGAGGCAGCATAAACACTAGTTAAAATATAATCTAAATATGCATATTATTTTTATATCATATTACATATCATATTGATATCATACAGCATACAATTTAAATACCTGCTTTAGGCGAAACAACATTTAAATGTAACTAAAACTTGCCTATTAGGACATATTTCAAATTTCAATACTCTGAATCCTGGCTGGCAAGTCTGGAAATAGTCCAACTAGTAAAATATGTACATGTTTATATAAAATAGCATGTCAACTAATATGTAAGTAAAACTAAATGACTTACTCATCTTAAATTGTATCCTCGGCTGGATCAAGTCACTCTTCAAACGTTCATTGTCGGAGTCCCGCTCTTCTTCTGAGGAAAATGCGAACTCTTCGTCACTATCCAGGTGCTTCCTCACCTGTGTAGCGTGCCATCTTCCAAACACGCAGAAAAATGAATGAACTTGATGCTTTTTAAGGCACTGTTGGGGGCGTTTACCATTTGTATTGATCGCCTCAGCATATTACCGTATGAATAGCGTGCTCTTCTGGTGGATGGGATCACATTAGGGATAATTAGCTGAGCCCGGAGAAACATCCTGGTTACTTTCCCTGATGGAGGGAATGAGACATTGTGTCGATGTAGTGACACTAGGGGTCACTCTTGGGAGCCCCAGACACCTCTGCTTTTTTGAAAAAAGGCCAATAAGTATTGGCGGGTGGAATTTGCATGCCACTCCCCCGGACATACGGGTATAAAAGGAGCATGGAGCATGAGATCTGAGAACCACATCTGGGTGGGCCAGTAGGGTGCTACTAGGATGACCTGCTCCTCATCCTCCCTGACCTTGCACAGGGTCTGTGCAATTAGGCTCACTGGGGGAAACACGTATTTGCATAGTCCAGGGGGCCAGCTGTGTGCCAGAGCATATATACCGAGGAGTGCCTCGGTCAGGGCGTACCAAAGCGGGCAGTGGGAGGATTCCCGGGAAGCAAACAGGTCTACATGTGCTCAACCGAATCGACTCCAAATCAGCTGGACCACCTGAGGGTGGAGTCTCCACTCTCCCCTGAGGGTAACCTGACATGACAGCACGTCCGCTGCGGTGTTGAGGTCGCCCGGGATGTGAGTGGCTCGTAGCAACTTGGGGCACTGCTGACTCCAGAGGAGGAGATGGCAGTCGAGTTATGACATGCAATGGGAGCATAGACCGCCTTGGCGGTTGAAGTACGCTACCATCGCTGTGTTGTCCATCCAGACCAACACATGCTTGCCCTGGATCAACGGCCGAAACCTCCGCAGGGCGAGCAGAACTGCCAACAACTCTAGGCAGTTGATGTGCCAACGCAGCCGCTGGCCAGTCCAGGAGCCGGCGGCTGTGTTCCCATTGCATATGGTGCCCCAGCCCATCTTGGAGGCATCCGTTGTAACCACGACACGCCTGGAGACCTGCTCTAGGGGAACCCCTGCCCGTAGAAATGCAAGGTTGATCCCAGGGCTGAAGAGGTGGTGACAGATCGGCATGATGGCCACGTGATGTGTCCCGTGGTGCCATGCCCATCTCGGGACTCGAGTTTGAAGCCAGAGCTAAAGCGGTCTCATATGCATCAACCCGAGCGGTGTGGCCACCGCTGAGGATGCCATATGCCCCAGGAGCCTCTGAAAAAGTTTCAGTGGAACTGCTGTTCTCCGTCTGAACGCCTTCAGACAGTTCAGCACCAACTGTGCATGCTCGTTCATGAGGCGCGCTGTCATTGAGACTGAGTCCAACTCCAAACCAAGAAAAGAGATGCTCTGAACTGGGGAGAGTTTGCTCTTTTCCCAGTTGACCCGAAGCCCCAGTCAGCTGAGGTGCCGGAGCACGAGGTCCCTGTGTGTGCACAGCAACTCTCGAGAGTGAGCTAGGATTAGCCAGTCATCGAGATAGTTGAGGATGCGGATGCCCACTTCCCTTAGTGGGGCAAGGGCTACCTCTGCGACCTTCATGCAGACGTGAGGGGACAAGGACAGGCCGAAGGGGAGGACCATGAACTGGTACGCCTGGCCTTCGAAGGCAAACTGCAGGAAGGGTCTGTGTCGAGGTAAGACCGAGACGTGGAAGTACGTGTCCTTCAGGTCTACCGCCGCAAACCAATCTTGATGCCGGACACTCGCTAGAATGCGTTTTTGCGTCAGCATCTTGAACGGGAGTCTGTTCAAAGCCCGGTTCAGTACTCGCAGGTCCAGGATTGGTCGCAACCCACCGCCTTTCTTCGGTACGATGAAGTTAAGGATTGGTATTTTCTATTTATTTTCTAGTTGAATAGTCTAACAAATAAAAATAAAAAGTAATCGATTACTTATTTAGAATTTAAGTTCAATCTTCAGCCTTTGAACCTGTTTTTCTTATGAAAAAAATACCGTATCACAAAGTAATGTTTACCACAGATCTTATTTTACTCATAAGTTGATAAACCCCATAGGAAAATCCAGGGTTTGCCTACAAATTGACGTCACGGCTGAACAGCTCTATTGCAAGTCATCTTTCCTATTTATTTTTTGTGCTACTTTTCTCTCATATCATCAGCAATCTTTACAAGTAAGCTTAAAAAAATTATTAAATCAATATTTCATGTCCATTTATTTATTTGCCAAACATGTAACAGGTAGGGTAATGAACAGACAGTTGGCCATTATCACAAAATAAACCTCATGAGGATGATATAGACACTTTAGCTTTGTGTTGGGGTCTACGATCACACCCTGGGGTTTATTTGCGATAATAGCTGGCTCATTGTACATTATCCCTTACTTACACAACAGTTAGTTCCAGTTCTCTAACTTGACTTGCCAAATGGCATTCAGAGGGCTAATATGTAGTATAAACAGCTCTAGAAAATTTCCCTTTTTTTCTTCTCTTTACTTGTTTGTTCATGCCTGTGACGAGCAGGGAAGATAAGTGGTGAATGAGTTCCACCTGTGAGCCACACCAGTCTCACATTCCAGTGAGGGGTGGTGGGAGTATTTAGGGAAAGGAGACAGTGGCAGATGGAGAGAGAGAGATGCCTGAAGCTGTGTGTTTGTCGACGTGTTAGAGTGAAGTGACTTCTGAAAAGCAGTGTGTGATGTGACACTGAAAAGTGTATAGTGTTTGTACATGTCTATGTGTTGTCAAGCCGGTCCTTGCTTCCTCCTTTCCCAAGAATTCCTTGAATTGTTACACTGGTGCCGAAACCTGGGAAGGATGAAGGATGCGCTGTCATGGAGTCCTCGCTGCTGCCTTTTGCCGAGAAGTGGAGGAGCCGTTGCCATCTGTCAGGGGATGGAGGAGTCGCAGCCATCCGCCAGGGGATGGAGGAGTCGCTGCCATCTGCCAGGAGCTGGAGGAACTGCTGCTGTCTGCCAGGAAGCGGAGGAGCTGTTGCCCTATGCCAGGGGTCGGAGGACTCACTGCCATCCGCTGGGAGGTGGAGGAACCGCTGCCATCCGCCAGGGGACAGCGTGTCCGGGGCCGGCGAGCCCATCTCTCTAGCCTCTCTCTCTCTGCTTTCTTCTCTCTCTCTATTCCTCCCCCTGCCTTGTCCTTTTCCCTCTCCCAGGCACATGCGGGTCGGATCCTAATGTGCCAACACTCCCTCCATAGAAATGGGGGAGGGGGGGGGGGAGTAGATCACAGCCTGGAGAATTCCCCGGCCTGAGTGTGGCGATGGGGGTATGTGGCGAGCAGGACGGGCCAAGCGGCATCTTTGCAGAGCGAGGCGGGGGAGATAAGTGGTGAATGAGTTCCACCTGTGTGCCACACCAGTCTCGCATTCCAGTGAGGGGCGGCGGGAGTATTTAGGGAGAGGAGACAGTGGCAGATGGAGAGAGAGAGATGCCTGAAGATGTGTGTTTATCAATGTGTTCATGTGAAGCGACTGCTGAAAAGCAATGTGTGATGTGACACAGAAAAGTGTATAGTGTTTGTACAATAAATGTCTATATGTTGTCAAGCCAGTCCCAGCTTTCTCCTTTCCCATGCATTCCTTGAATTGTTACAATGCCATTCCTGACCAGAGTATGTGAGTGGTGCAGAGTGAAAGCAGAGTTGTGCGATTTTGCCTGGAGCAATTATTTGAAAGTCAGTGTTAACCATGCTTTCTCTCAAACCAGGAGGGAAGCTAGCGAAAAGTGAAATTCTCCACTATCTTCACATACTCTGTTCTAGTTTGTGTGTTGTTTGGTGACACGCAATGCTTTGGCTTCTTTTGAAACTCTTTTCATTGGCAGAAAAAATAAATAAATAAATAAATCAATAAAATATATATATATATATATATATATATATATATATATATATATATATATATATAACTAATTGGCCAAAATTTCGACTGAAAGGTTATTAACCTTTTTTGTTTGTAGAACTGTTTAAATGTACTATTAAACTCCTATTCATGCTGTTGTACTGAATATCAGCACAGCTGTTAGGCTATTCATTTGCAAGCATGTACATCTGTGTATGAATGACACATACACAACATACAGCATGAAGGATAGTGATATTGCTTAAATGAACACACTATCCAAATAAATCAAAAGTATATATTCTTTACTACCTTGAATTCCCTCCCTTGTCTTTTGGCACTGATCAACAGTACTGTCCTCTCTCACACTAGGACTGCTGTTAGCATCATCTTGGTAACTTTCACTGAATTCTCTCCATCCTTGAATATCTCTGCTTTGTTGATTTACTCCTCCTTTGTCTTCCATTTCCTCTGCAGATTTCTCTTCCTGTCTGTCTGTCTGATCATAAACTCTGTTTGGGCTTATCTGACGATCTTGCGGCTTTTCTCTGAAGTACATGTTCTTTCATATTAACATAGTTATTGACTTTGTACAGAAAAAAAGAACAATAAAAATGTGTGTAGCAACATTTTATAAAAAGCAAATCAAACTACATTGAGCAGGCATCAACGTGTGCAGATACTGATACTTAATAACTGTCCACAAAAGATGCACTGTACCACTGGCCCAGCAGATCGACTAGGACTTTCAACCTGCAAAGAAAAAAATAAAGTTGATTTCTAAAGATGAGCAGATGAATTTTTAACAATTAAGATAAACTTACAGGATCTATATTTAAATCTATTTGAAGAGGTCTTATGTATATTATGGAAGAGCCCACTCCTGCTTCAGTGCTGAGATAAATAGGAGTATATCCACCTTCAGGTCATGGAATCACTTCCAATGCCCTGGTACACATTTGGCTTTGAATTTGTAAAAGCTCAAATCCCCCTCCTTCCTTGAGCTTGGGAACGTTTTTTTACAAGCTGTTCCTCAAATTCCACAGCATTGCAAGTCTTATCTATGAGAGAGAAAACAAGTTTTGCAATTGGTTTCTCGAATTCTTTGGCATTCACTAGCATTTGCAATAGTGTACATTAACAATGAATGAAGCATAACCACCGCAGTGCACACGTCAGTCCGCTCCAGAGAGCCAGAGCTTTGGGACAGCGCAGAGCGAAACTTGCCTGATTCAGTCAGGCTTCGCTCGATATCGCGGCGGCCAGCAGAGACCACAAAATGTATGTGACCCATTTGAATTCTACTGAGAACATTCTAGTATAAGCCTCTGATATAGAGGAAGTCAAACCTCTGAAACTGCAAGACAGCCCTGACATTATAAACAGCACTGACGAGGTAAAGAGACAAGTAAGCCATCCATCAACATCGATTACAAAGTTTTTAAAGCAGTCACATTTTTTTATGATAACACTAAACTGTATATTTGACAATTGTCTGTCTGTCGTTAGCTTACCTGGGAAAGAAATCCTCCTAAAACCCCAAAACTGTGGGTATAGGGCCTAGGAGAATCATGGCGAGGCACTTTCCATTTTGGTTGACCTGTAGATTGTTGCACTGATTGTCTTCTGGTCCCCAAATTATATGGCTGGAACACCCTAGCTACCTCATCTACAATTTAAACATACAGTACATTAATTCATATACAGTTCATATTCATAAGCATGCTACATGTTAAATATGTGTCTTTCAGGGCCAATCACACCGAATGTATGTTTGCATTGTTTCTCCAAACTTTTTTTGATGTAATCATGCTCTAGTCTAGAGCAGGGGTGTCCAAACCTTTTCTACTGGGGGCCAAATGCATAAAAAATAAGGTGTCACAGGCTGCATTGGTGTATTCATTTAAAAAAAGGGCTAGATGCTACTATTTCTGAAGCGATCCAGTTGGTTTTGGTTGAGAACAGACCAAAATATAACTCCTTTTTCACTGTACATCTTGACAGCAGTCTTCTTGGCGATCATGATTTCAAGTTCGATCACACTTTCTATAGCACCATCTAGTGCTCTGCACATGGATCAAGCAGTAGGAAGTGTAATCGAGCTTGAAATCATGATTGTGCCTAGAGACTTTAATGGCAAGACTTATAGTGAAAAAGGAGTTATATTTTGGTCTGTTCTCACCCAAAACCAACTGGATCACTTCAGAAGACATGGATGCTGCATCATTCAAACACTGTAGTTTTCAGACACAATAATGCCTTTGTAGAAATTCACTATTCACAATCAGCCATGATTAATTTAATCCAAGAGTGAAAGTGTCCAATAAAAGGGCAGTTACTGAGATTAAGCAAGCAGTATTCAGCTGGTAATGTGCTGCCCCATGTAGAATAAAACAGCTTTTATAGGTATAAGGTAACTGATATGACTGAACTCGTCATCTCAAATGAGTGGTCATGATTTTATACATATGTTTCAAAATTATTATTCATTTCTTCAGAAGTAAAAGTTTTTAAATTAGGAAAAAAAAAAAAAAAAAAAGAATACTGAGTGAACCTTTAAGGCCCCAACATACTTCTGGAGACGTTCTTCTGCATTCTTCGATCAGGGGTAAAAAGAAGTTTTAAACAGCCAGACATCCGCTTCACCACTGTGGGAAGGCATTTAGAGGAGCATTTAAATATGAGGATGCTACATGTAATACTTTAACTAATGTGACATTAAATTATGTTATTAATGACTACTCATTCTGTGAGTAGAATCAAAGTCTTTCTAGCAAGTCAGTCCACTTTCGGCCATCTTTGGAACGCCCCCGGGAGGCTATTTCCAGTCATGACAGTGCAGCTCCTATCTACTTGAATGGGGGAACACCGAAATCTCAAAAACTGCTTGCCAAGCATATGTTTAAATTACATATTTAAAATCTGACAACACTGGTATCATAAATTATGCTTCTTTACCTCATTTTACGCTAAAAAGTGAAATTTCCTGGCTTGTATAGCTAATGCGCATGCATGTTCTCGAGTTGATTGACAGATGTCTGTATCTAAAAGGTGATTGGCTCTTTTACCTGTAAGGTGGGACTTCCTTTCTACATCCATTGACCATTGGGCGCTAGAGCTCCTTGGTTGGGTGTTCCAATTTCTCCAATTCATTTTAGTAGAAGTGGCCCGTCTCTGATAAATAAATAGTCTCTGGTAAAATTCACACTAGATCAGTAAAATAAGTCGTTTTAACCACTCGATGATGATTTAAAGTAATATCTATGCAGTAGAAAATGTTTGTCTTGTTTAGATTCTGAATTCATGACGCTAAAGCACCAACACGCTATACTCAGCCATAATATGTGCTGATTACACTCTGTTTTTGTCATTTGTGATGGCACTGATACAACTGCAGTGATGGGTGTATAAAAGAGTAATATTGGGCAAAATACAGACAAAGAATGATGATAAGAGAGGCATATCTTACTTTGGCAGATGTGTGAATTGCTTTCGCTGCAGATGGCACATGAGAGTATTTGAGTAGATTTGATTCCTTTTGTAAACTAATTAAACAAAACAAAAAAAATTGCATGACATCATCTTGCACGCCGATGTGTTCACGTTGAATACTGACTGAAAAATGTAAACAAAGTAATTGGTGGAGCTTCAGGTCACACTTACCAATGACGTCGACCAATGGCATTGAGAAGGTGTTTGCCAGCCGGTTAAAAGTTTTCCTAAAAGATTGCCCAGGTGAGCTGCACACTCTCAATTCAATTCAATTCAATCCAGTGAGCTTTATTGGCATGACTAGTACATACAATATTGCCAAAGTTGTTGATTTTTGTAATAGTGAATCAATCTTTTCAATGTGACATAAAATCCAGTATCAATAGAATGATATATATTAAGACAATATTAACTGAACTGGTAATAATAAAAGTAATACAATTAGTGTTGAGCAGAAAATAAAATATTTATCTCTCCCATTTCCTCATGTCTCCCATTTCCTCATTCTCAATTGGGGCTAGAAACCAGTGAATAATTTTTCTTGTTTCAATAAAACATCAGATCAAACCAATTCACTACAATTTTTTAAACTTCCCAGTGCAACAAGCAGACATTTTGGCTTGTGTGCTAATGGTATTCCAAATTCCTGTTGAACTCTGCCAGTCAATGAAGCTGGTGGCGACTGTGAAGAGAACTCTCTAGTGTTGACGATGCACTTTGAAATGTGGCTGTACATGATAGTGATATCCATTGTTCAGAATATGAATTTCATGTCATTTCTCAATAGCAAGCCAAATCTCTCACAGGCCGCAGATGGCCTGTGGGACGTAGTTTGGACACCCCTGATCTAGAGGGACATCTTCTACCGTTGCTTCGTGTCTCGGTCTAGCCCAGGAGCACCGCGCTTTTTAGACACCATGTCAAGTGAAGAGCTTCAGTTTTTAAAAACGTGTCTCGAGACTTTTATTTTTATTTATTTATTTATTTTAGCTCAAGAACAAGTTTGGTCTGAACAGTGTCTGTACAGTCACAAATACTCATACCTTGTACTGCACTTTGGCCAACCTCATTTGCTCTGGAGATAGCGCCGCTGGTGCTGCACGTAGATGGTTTTTCGTTGTCAAGAGCAGCAACTGCTCATAATAAATCTGCAATTCTATTGTGTGATGACATTTTAAAACATACAATGAATGAAATATTTGAAAAAATTATAATAACAAGAAAGTGCTCCAGCAAACTTTTGTGCGTAGGAACATCAGGTTTTAATGAAGGCGGGTTATCGACTGCTCATGTCTACATGTGTCAGGTGTATTTTGTTGATTCATGTCTTTTATTTTGAAAAGTTTAGTTCCTGTTCCCTAGTCATGTGATGTCTTGTTTTCCCTCCATGTTCATGTGTCATGTTTTCATTGGTTTATTGTTTAATTATCTTGTTATCAGTTCTGTTTGTTCATTGGTTTATGTTCTCCCATGTCTTGCATTTAAGCCCTCATGTTTTCATTGTCTAGTTGTCAAGTATTGGATGTGAATGTGTATGTGCATAGTCAAGTCATGTTTATAGTCAAGTCATGTTAGGTCAAGTCATGTTTACGTTTAGTTCACGTTTGTAGTCAGGGTTTTGGGATTCCACATCTGCAAATAAACTGCACTTGGGTTCTTCATCTTCACGTCTTCGTCATTGCCATCATTGTCAGCAGTTCCAGCACACGTTACAGAATACTAGACCAACCATGAACCCAGCAGTTTTACTTCTGCGCCTACGTCAGAGGAATCGTCCCCTGGAGGACTATGTTGAGGACTTCTGCAGTCTAGCCAGCCAGGTGGACTTTAATGAGGTTGCCCTCAAAGACTGTTTTAGATTTGGACTGAATGAGTCCATTTCTTTTTTGATGTCTGGCGGTCGCAGTTCCCTCAGCCTGGCTCAATATATCGACCTCGCCCTACAGTTCATTGGTTCCCCGTTCACTGTGGGGGAGGCGGACGCCGAGCCAGAGTTCCACGTCACGGCCGCCGCCGAGCCAGAGTTCCACGTCACGGCCGCCGCCGAGCCAGAGTTCCACGTCACGGCCGCCGCCGAGCCAGAGTTCCACGTCACGGCCGCCGCCGAGCCAGAGTTCCACGTCACGGCCGCCGCCGAGCCAGAGTTCCACGTCACGGCCGCCGCCGAGCCAGAGTTCCACGTCACGGCCGCCGCCGAGCCAGAGTTCCACGTCACGGCCGCCGCCTCAGCCTGCTCCATGCCACGTCACCGCAACGCCTCAGCCTGCTCCATGCCACGTCACCGCAACGCCTCAGCCTGCTCCATGCCACGTCACCGCAACGCCTCAGCCTGCTCCATGCCACGTCACCGCAACGCCTCAGCCTGCTCCATGCCACGTCACCGCAACGCCTCAGCCTGCTCCATGCCACGTCACCGCAACGCCTCAGCCTGCTCCATGCCACATCACCGCAACGCCTCAGCCTGCTCCATGCCATGTCATAGCCACACCTGAGCAGTGGGACCTGGAGATGGTTCCCACCCTTATACCCACCCTTAGTTCTCCTGAGCAGGCAAGGGGAACTTTCGGCCCTCCGATCCCGCCTGGACCCTCCGAGCCCTGGACTTCGCCTTGGCCTGTCGGTCCCTCGACATTGCCTCAGCTCGGCGTTCCCTCGGCTCCACTGCGGTCCTTCAGTCTGTCGGCTTTGCCGGGGTCCCTTGTCCCTCTGGCTCCTCCTTGGTCTGTCGGTCACCTGGCTCCACTTTGGCTCGTCCCTCCGATCTGTCAGCTTCACCGGGGACCTCCTTCCTACGGCTCCACCTTGGTCCTCAGTCCCACCGGCTCCACCTCAGTCTTCCGATCCCTCAGCTCCGCCTTACTCCTCCGAGCCTCCAGCACCGCCTTGGTCCTCCCTGCCATCGGCTCCACCCTGGCCCTTCGAGTCTTTGGCTACTCTCTGGGCACCATGTTCCATGGCTCCACCCCTCGAGCCTCTCATGGCTCCACCTTCCATGGCTCCGCCCCTCGAGCCTCTCATGGCTTCACCCCCCACGGACTTTGCCCTGGTCCCATGCCCCTCGCCCTTTCTCACCACGCCACGCCCCACGCGTCAAGACACCCCCCCCCCCCCCCCCCACAGAACTTTGAATTTATGTCATGTTTTACGTGTTTTATGTGTTGGGGTGTCAGGAGCCACCCCTTAGTTGGGGGGATATGTCAGGTGTATTTTGTTGATTCATGTCTTTTATTTTGAAAAGTTTAGTTCCTGTTCCCTAGTCATGTGATGTCTTGTTTTCCCTCCATGTTCATGTGTCATGTTTTCATTGGTTTATTGTTTAATTATCTTGTTATCAGTTCTGTTTGTTCATTGGTTTATGTTCTCCCATGTCTTGTATTTAAGCCCTCATGTTTTCATTGTCTAGTTGTCAAGTATTGGATGTGAATGTGTATGTGCATAGTCAAGTCATGTTAGGTCAAGTCATGTTATAGTCAAGTTCATGTTTACGTTTAGTTCACGTTTGTAGTCAGGGTTTTGGGATTCCACATCTGCAAATAAACTGCACTTGGGTTCTTCATCTTCACGTCTTCGTCATTGCCATCATTGTCAGCAGTTCCAGCATACGTTACAACATGCATGTGTCATGTTAAAGGGCTGTGATTGGACGGCTGATTACTTTTGATTGTGGCACTGAAAACGCATTGGCTGTTAAGAAATGAAATACGTGCCTCTGCAGACAGAGAGAAGTACAATGTTTTGCATTGCATTTTGTTTTGTTACCTTTATGGAGCCACAGGTGTGAAATGCAATAGCTATTCATGAGGGTTCAATTGACTTTCCAAAATGACACAAAAAATGCATTTCTGTTAAAGAAAAAGCAATGTTGCCTGAATTGCATTTCAGTGTGTGCAAAACACAAAGAAAAAAATCACGTTTGCGATTTGCTTTTATCAGAAAAGAAATAGCAAATGTGTATTGCTTTTTAACTTGTTTACTTTTTCCATTTGCTTTTATTTAGGCACTGAAAATCTTCCATAATTTTTGCACAAATAAATTAAACATATCCCATCAGTTTGGGTAATACATTTAAATATTAATTTTGCAAGTCATAATGCATTCCAATGAATTTTTAATTCAAATTTTAATACTAGGGTGGGAAATGGCAAATGCAAATTACATTTTTGAATTTGAATTTTTATTTTGCACCAAATATTGCACGTGTGTATGGAAAATTTAATTCATATAGAAAATGCATTGCCATTTTGCATATTACATTGCAAATTGTATTATGCCAGTCATGCACTTCCATAAGTACCTGGATTCGTTTTGACAGCTCTATTTATTCCAAAACAAAGGAAAGGAACTCTTGATCTGGAGAAGTAAATAAACATTAAAAGTCCTATGCACTGTAAATAATTGGTGACTTCTAATCATTCTCTTCTGCTTTTTACTTTTTACCAGTCTTCATCCTTACAATATATTTGTTGACAGTTAGGATGATGATGTTTTCTTTGTTGTCCTTCACATTCCCTGTTACATTATCCATTTTGTTTGGTGGAACACATGGTAATGCAGGACCATTATATATCCAAAGGAAGCATGGGAACAAAGCACACATCTTTTCAATACATTATTATCAGGGGCGGCTCAGTCCAGTAAGACGAAAGGAAATTATCTGCAAAAATATAATGAGTACTTTTCAAGTTTAAATAAAATTGTAAGGTGTAAAAAGTACAATTTTTTTCCTTTGGAAATGTAATTAGGTAAAAGTACAAGTATTAAACTGCACTTGAGTAAAGTACAAATTCCAAAAAGAATACTTAAGTATAATACTTATGTATTTTTACTCAATTACTTTACACCCCTGCCTGCAGGGTAGTGAAATATTGACATATATCAACCTTCCTTTACAGCAAATACTTGGGAAGAACGCAAGTCCACATCCAAGTTATAAATCCTGGCAAAGGTGTTAGTGGAAACCCAGCCTGCAGCCAGAAATATGTACTCTTAAGGACATGCTCTTTGCTCATGCCGAGGATGAGGCCATGATCCTAGTGGAATGAATGGGCCTTAACACAGATGATGGCATCTACAACTCATTGGGAAGTTCTTTGCTTGGAGATGGCCAGACCCTTTGAACTAGGGCTGCACGATTATAGCAAAAATCATAATTATCGATTATTGCCCTTGATATTGTAATCGTGATTATTAATGTAGATTAAAATATTAAATTACCATGACATCACAAATTAAGCAACCATGCGGTTCTTCAGAGTAGCAGATTTCAATGGTGGATATGAGCTGCGCTCCAGTTTCTTTTAAGCATCTTTTAAGCATTAAATATTGTAATAATGTTTGTTAATGTTTGGCCAAATAAAAATTATTTTAAATGGATATCTATGGTATAGAAAAAATGTAATTATTGCTAAATTACTGCTTAAATTATTAGTCCATGTACAGTAAATAATATGACATATTCAGTATTCAAACTAATTAACAGCCGATTTAAATTGACCAAGTTACTTATTGCGTTCAGTAAGTCCTTTGGTGGCGAGCCAGGGGTCCATTAATCCCGTTAGATCTTCAATGGTGATCTTGTTCATGTAAGATCATCGTTAGATCATTTTTGGTCTCAGTGGTTGCACTTTGGAAATTAAAAACAGTCATTTGCGATCGGAGTTTGTGCGATTCGTGAAAATGTTAAATCTACCAATACCAGCTGCGTGGCAAATGGGTCTTATAGAGCAGACACGATAACAATGACGGTGATTCCTGAAATATGCTGTTCATGCCATATTCTTTATGTTGGCTAAACCTCCAAAACAAACTTAGAAGAGTTAAGCTGAATTAATTTATTGCTATTTTGTACAAATCAAATTCACATTGGCCTACTTATTAACATGACAAAACAAAACTGTTATTACATTTTTAATAAATTGTACACAGGAATCGAGCAACGTGACAAACTCTCCCATTACAATGACTGCTGTCACTCACTGCAGGTTTCAGACTGCATTTCGATGCGAGCTCAATGACGCTCTGCACAAAGTTCACAAGCGGCTCTGATTGGCCATTGCCATTTCATTACTCCACAGACGTGTTAGCAAAAACATGTTGTAAATAGAAACTATTGATGCAACAGGAGCAGACTTAAATAGAACGCTGTAATCGTCAGTTTTCACAATTACATAATCGTGGCAGACGTAATCGCGATCGCGATTCGTTTTTCGATTAATTGTGAAGCCCTGCTTTGAACTATCTCTAAAGCATACAAAGAGTTATTCAGACAGCCTGAATTGACTAGTTCGGTCAATGCACATGTGTAATGCCTCATCTGACTCAAAGGGAGGAGAGAATGCTTGCAGGGCAGCAACCTGAGCTCTAAAGGGGGTGGCCAGCATATTGTGCACATAACACTCTCTGGGATTGAGAATGGCTTTTGACAAGCCCAGTCCAAACTCTAAGCAAAAGTCACTTACCGACAAGGCCTGTAGGTCCCTGACACAATTGTCTTATCCCAAAACGAGTAGCAGCACAGACTTCAAAGAGAGTATGCATAAGCTTGCCGCCTCTATTGGCTCAAACAGGGAAGATGTAAGTGCATTTAATACCAACGCTAAGTCGCACACCAGGACAGTAGCAGTTTTATTCCCAAGAAGGAAACTTACTGACTGGGCACCAACATGCTTTTCACCCAATTGACTGAGGCCTAAATGCTCCAGATATGTAAGCAGCAGATCTCAATGCTTGCATGCTTGTTCCTCGGATTGTGCTAAAAGTAACTAGTTGTCGAGGTAGTTCAAGGCGAGGACACTGCTCAGCCTCAACAGAGTGAGAGCCCCATCAAAATATTTTATAAATGTGCCGGGAGCTAGGGACAAGCCAGGACTTTAAATTGGTATGTAGTCTCCTCAAATCTCAAGAATGTGGTAAAGGGCTATTTGCACATGCAAGCATGCCTTCTTTCAGATTAATTGACACAAGCTATTCCAATGGACGTAAGACAAAATCTGTCTCTGAGTAACAATCTTGAACTGAGACTTCCTAAGTGTCCGATTCAAGCATCTAAAGTCCAGTATAGGCCCCAGCCCACCATCCTTCTTGGCAACCAGAAACTAGCAGCTATAGAAGCCTTTTTGTGCATCACAAACCAGTATGCTCTCTATTGTATTATTGGCAAGGAGACATTGTTCCTCTGAGTGCAAAATCAGCACGTCTCGCAATGTGACAATAGAGGACAGGATGCTGTTAAAGCAAGGCAGTTGCCTCGCGAACTGAAGCAAATAGCCATGTGTGACTGTGTTAAGTATCCAGCTGGACATCTCTGGAAGAACATGCCATGGATCTACGTAGCAGGCCAGGAGGCACAGGGCTTGGCTGTGACCACCGGGGTCCAGAAGAGGGCTGCACTGGGGGCACAGTTTTCTTTTTAAAAAACACTACAACGTCTTAATTCATTGTGTTACAACATGGCAGTCATCTGGCATGTTGCCAACAACAGCAAGACAGGCAATGAATTGACCAGCACCACGTTGCAAACTCTTTCCTGGCTTGCAACAGCGGAAAAAGCGAGAGGGCTGCTCAGCAACATGGAAGCACCTTAAATCTCCATATCACAACTTCAAGCAACTCAGAGGCTGCTTTGTCCCGTTTTCCTGCCCATGGGTGGAAAATACGGTAAGAGCCTCACCTGAGCACATACATGTCTCACTAATGAAAGTCCAGCGACAAAATATCCCTGACATCATCATCACCACCTAACGCGAACAATAGCATTATGCTGGAGCATGCTGCAATTTGCCACTATTCTGAACAGACAAATCCGCTTGAAATGGATAAGAGATATGCAAGGATAAAGCCTGCGACAAATCATCTTCAAACTCAGTGCTCTGATGGGCAGAGCGTCAAACTCTACTTGCCAGTTGAAACTGGCGTGATGGTACAAGGTTTTATAGATCGGCACTCTTGACAGGGGCTCCATCAGCTACTGACATGGAGTCGAAGTGACTGTTTTGAAAGGGAACATGTATAGACTAAATTTCTCGCCTAATGTATTGTAGCCGCAGATCAAAAAATAATAAACATGAATCAAAAAATTAAAAACACATTTAAAAAGATATTGCAAAAAGCAGAAAATCGAAAGCAAAATCATCAGCATTGCAAACAAAATAATGTTTTCCTTGATTTTTTGCTCTCTCTGATATTTTTTGCTCTTATTTAAATCTTTCCTCAAGTTCCAAGTTCTTCACTTGCGCTTCCAAATTTTTCAGGTAGAGATTTATGCAAAACAAGGCGAGGTTTAGCGTCCCTATTGGTACACTAGTTCTAGACTGACAGCTCTAATCTAGCCAATCAATCAAAGTGGGGATTTGAATTTCTCCAGTGCGACTCACTACGGTTCAATGCGGTAAAGTTAATAGTTTCACATTCGCACATTCTGACTTCCACATTCAATAGCTTTCTAATTATACATGCAAAAAGGTTAATATTAGTAAACTATTACCATTAGCATGTATGACAACCAGCTACATTCAGCATAATCGATCTAAATGTTCAAGTATTGGTTTAATGTCATACTTTTAAGAACTTCCATTGAATATCCTTCCGTGCGGTGAAGAAGCTAGGTGACCGTCTAAAAAGTGTGAACACCATGAGATTAAAGCCACTTTCGCCAACTACAGGAATTCTTCAGCTTCATTTATTATATCTTCTAATGCTATGATTTTTCCCCTTTATATAAATAAAGGGAATAAAACCTTATTTGTACCTTACCAAACACACTACAGCTCAAAGTTTCCAAGTCTGACCTAAACTGAAAAACTAAAAATTGGTTATGTTGAAGAGTTCAATAAATTTTCACAACTCTTAAATAAGCCATGATGCAATGCTCAATGGAACTTTACTTTTTTTATTTTTTAGGCTTTATTCCTGACACATCATGATCATTTCTGTTCAAAATTCTTTGTCATTAACCATTTGGTATTTATCTCAAATATAGAAAGAAAACAGTCAACACATTCACATCCACATCCTTTTTGACATCTCAGTAACAAACAATAAATTACATTATGTTTATATATATATATATATATATATATATATATATATTAGAAGCACTTACAACTTAAAAAACAGTTACACAAACTACAGAACCATGGTTGGTGAATTGTACATTTAGGTACTTGATACCATCTACTGCATTTTTCACATTGAACCTAAGAAAACAGGACACATGCCTTCAGATTGTGTTTTTTTAAATGTTTGTTTCCGTTGTTTTAACGTTCAATACATAGAAAATATTAAAAGTCAAATACATATTAATTACCCAAACACAGTGCTTTTCCATTTGGGAATAGTCTTTATTTCCTCCCTTGACACTGCAATTGTTTAAAAATGTAAATATGGGTGTACTTTTAATGCATTCAATTACAAGTATATGAATATGTGCTTTCAAGATTGTCGTTTAGCTCATTTAAAGATTTTTTACAATACCTGATGCCTGCAGAATTTCTTCAGCCATTTGTCTTCTGCAATGGCACATTCACTCTTTGGTAGGAGTTATATTGATGGTATGAGGAATTTGTGGAAATTACTTCACCACCAGCTTGGCCACATGAAGTGACAGCAGTGAACTGTTAAGACACTTTACTATGGGTAAAAAACACATTGAACATGTGCTTTATGATTTTTCTCTTTCAGCTCGTCCTGATCATGACGTTAAACTGATCCGATAGGGTCTAGTTGGATAACGTACCAGAAGATCTCTGATCAATATGGTTATGGGGACCGATAGCTAGAGAAGCTATCGTGAGTACTACTGGGACGCAGCGGTAATACCTAAACCTCATTAAGGCAAGTACAGGGTTTAACCCTAGAAAGGCTTTTTGAGGGTAGGGTTAGGCAAGTAAAAGGAGACCTTGGAAAGACGAACCCACTGCTAGTCCGTGCATGAGGGCTCGTATCCCATCATGGTCTTACCTGGAATAAGGAAAATCTACATAGTATAAACAATATGAAAACACAACCAAATTCTAAACATACTGGCTCGGCCGTCGCCCAGGTTATCAAGGTCTGCAGTGGTTGTTCAACCAATCTGCCAGCCACTGAAAAATATGCGAAGATCGGAAAACCAAAACCAAAAAACAAGCACTTCTCCGTGGCCACCTACAACATGAGAACGCTGAACGATACCATCAGCACTGAAACAGGCAAACCCATCAAGCACAAAATCAATCACATTATAGCTAACTGCAAGAAATACGACATCGACATCATAGCACTCCAAGAGCACTGGCAAAAAACATCTGATACGGTGGGCTATAGACAACACAAACAACACAGCGACTGGACTCTGGCACACTCAGACTTGTCATCCATTTGCCATGAAGTAGCCATTCTGTACAACAGCAAGATCGCTCAGTTAACTACCTCAAATGCGGTCAAATTGGAGCGCATAATAATCGCACATATCAAGGGTAATCCAAAAGTATGCATAGTCTCAGCATACGCCCCAACAGAGACAGCCAAAGAATGTGACAAAGACGAGTTTTACAATGACCTAACTGAGCTAACCGAGTCGATTCCACCACACATGATCACCATTCTTGCAGGAGACTTTAATGCACGAATTGGTAACAACAGTCATACAACAAACCCAAGAGTTGTAGGCAGTCACTGCTATCATACAACAACCAACGACAATGGGTCACGAATGATTCGCATGTGTGAAATGGTGAGTCTTCGACCAGCCAACTCTTGGTTCCCGAACTGACCGACAAGGCTGAGCACCTACAGAAGCCCAAAAGGTGAATATTACCAACTCGACCACATTTTGTTCAACACAAAGTGGTGGACTTCTGTAAAGAACTGTTGTGCATACAACACCTGCAGCATCGGATCAGACCACAAGATTGTGAGTGCCAAATTCAAGCTTGTGCTGAGATCTAGCAAGACACCACCTAATGCTATATGCACTTTCATGTACGAGAAATTGAAAATCCCAAAATTCAAACACGAATTCAACATGGAAGTGAAAAACCAATTTGAATCCCTCTTTGATGAAGCGGCAATCCAAGAACCACAAGACGAAATTCAAGAGAGAGCAAACCCATTGAATGCTGCACTCGTAATTGCAAACAAAAAAGTCCTCGGAAAACGGACGAAATCTAAACAACCGAGCTGGGTCAGCAACACCACACTCCAGCTCATCACCAAAGAAGGAGATCTGAAAGCAAAATTTAAGCTAACTCAAAAAACGCCAGACATAGAGGCATGGCGAAATGCACAGGCACAAGTCGCACGAGCTTTCAAAGCGGACAACGATGCCTATCTCAATGCCAAGCTCGAAGCACTAGAACTAGCAAACAAACACTGCGAGTACCGCAAAGTCTGGAAGCTAGTAAATGACATCACTGAAAAACCATAAACCACTTCCGCCAACATGGTTCGAATGCTCGATGGCAGTATTCCCAGCTCCAAGTCCGAACTCCTAAGCGAATGGTCAAAATACTTAACGGCTCTACTAAACAACAAGAACCTGAAAGTTAACCTTGAAAACTGCCCATTACCAACAAACGACATCTCGGGCATAACATTACGCGATATAACTCGAGAGGAAGTTGACAATGCAATTGAGACCCTCAACCGAAATAAAGCACCAGGCCCAGACTATGCAATGACAGCCGAGGTGCTAAAAGACGCAGGCGGACTTTGTGGTAAGCCAACTACACATCATCTGTCAGTTGGTATACAGACAGCTTATGGCATCAAAACAATGGACATCAAGTCTGATTAACCCAATTCCAAAGAAAGGAAACTCACAACTTATGACCAACTATCGAGGAATCAGCTTGATGTCAATAGCAGCCAAAGCCTTCCATCGAGTGTTACTCAACTGCATACGAGACCCAATCGACAAACTGCTCCGAAACAACCAAGCAGGCTTCAGAACAGGCTCAACAAAATCCACATTCTTCGCAGAATCATGGAGGGAGCAAACGCACAAGACATCCCAATGTACATCACATTTATTGACTTCAAGAAAGCCTTCAACTCGATCAACCGAGAAATGATGTTTGCCATCTTGTGTCATTATGGAATACCTGTAGAAATTGTCGGTGCAATCAGAGTCATGTACGATCAATCGACAAGTCAAGGGTACGTTGGAGGTGAGCTGTCAGAACCTTTCATCATCACAACAGGAGTCCTACAAGGAGACATTCTAGCACCGTTTCTCTTTATAATAGTCATAGATTATGTTTCCAATCAATCTGCAGGCGATTTTGGATACCTAACACACAAAGAAACATCTCTACCAAAAAGTCAACGACCGCAACGATCTTGCGCAAAGAAAATAGAAGAAACGCCTGAACGGAAGCTGAACGATCTTTCATTCGCAGACGACATTGCACTTTTTGAAAATGATAAAACTCGGGCACAACAACAACTTTCTACCAACCAGCAAAATACTGCCACGGTGGGGCTTGAGATAAATGTAGAAAAGACCGTCCAAATTCAACTTAACGACAAATCCCGAACTCAAACACAACTCGTCATCGATGGAAACAAAATTGCGATTGTCAATGACTTCAAGTATCTGGGGTCTTATATAGTATCAACTGAAAAAGATGTCAAGAAACAAATCTCCCTTGCCTGGGTTGCCTTCACCAACCTCAAAACCATCCTGAGATCACCCAGACCGAAAGTGAAGTTTAAGATGTGGCTTTTCAATGCAGCTTGCATATCTGTACTGCTTTATGAATGCGAGTCTTGGGCGCTCACTGAGGCACTGGAGCACAAATTCAACATCTTCGCCAGAAAGTGTTATCGGATCATGCTGGGCATCAATCAAGCTGAAGCTCATATGACTAATCAAGAACTTTACAAGAAAAATGGCCAAATTCCAATCAGCTCAACTATTAGATCGAGACAGCTGCAGTTTATCGGACACTGTCTATGAATGAACGAGTGCAAACCGGCGAACATCTATGCCCTCTACAAGTCGGAAGTAACATCGAACCCACTTGGTAGACAGTGCTTTTCATATCGAGAAAAAGTGTATAAAGATCTTAAACTCTAAGGCCTGGAATTGGAAAAAGAACATCTAATGCAAGAGGTCACCAGATTGGCAGAGGATAGAAAGTTGTGGAAGAGTATTGTCGCGCCTAACAAGCCCGCCCGATGATGATGATGACATAGACAATATTAAAAGTCAAATACATATGAATTACCCAAACACAGTGCTTTTCCATATGGGAATAGTCTTTATTTCCTCCCTTGACACTGCAATTGTTTAAAAATGTAAATATGGGTGTACTTTTAATGCATTCAATTACAAGTATATAAATATGTGCTTTCAAGATTGTCGTTTAGCTCATTTAAAGATTTTTTACAATACATGATGCCTGCAGAATTTCTTCAGCCATTTGTCTTCTGCAATGGCACATTTGCTCTTTGGTAGAAGTTATATTGATGGGATGAGGAATTTGTGGAAATTCCTTCACCACCAGCTTGGCCACATGAAGTGACATCAGTGAACTGTTAAGACACTTTACTATGGGTAAAAAGTATGTCCAATATTTTAATGTAAACCTCTTTTCCATTACATGCATCACAAAACCACCACAGCTCACCCCATCTGCCTGAAAGGTGTGATTTATTGTGCCAGGTGTCCATTTGATGTCCACCCAGTCCTCCTCTCCATGTGGATTTCTTCGCATTTTGAAGGATTCACTAGTTTTTGAGAAACACATTGAACATGTGCTTTATGATTTTGTCATTTTCAGCTTTACTAATACATCAGAAGATGGCGTCAGGATTCTGCTCCTTCAGCAAGGGGACCGTCCAGTTGAGGATCACACCCGTGAGTTTTTAGAGCTGGCAAATGTAGTGCACTATCCAGACCGCTCTCTGGTGGTTTTCTTCCGGGCCAGTCTGAATAGTGCACTGAGGGAACTCATGCCTCCGGCTGATCCTCACTGGATGTTCAACGATTATGTGGAGAAGGCTCTGGAACTTAGCGGTTCCCCTTATACAGTGGACTATGGCGGGAACCCCAGGCCAAAACTTGGGTCCACGGCCCCTGTCATGAAGCCTTCCATGGCCCCTGTCGCGAAGCCTTCCACGGCCCCTGTCTCCAAGTTGTATGATCTGCCACTGATGTCGGTGCGTAGGTCCATGAAGACCTTACCTCAATTGTCTGCACCCATGCCTGCCATGGTCACTGAGCCGATGGCCACACACGCCACAGCCAATGAGTTGCCAGCCTCGTCTGTCCCAGAGCCAGCGTTGCCAGCCTTGTCCATCCCAGAACCAGTATTGCCAGCCTCATCCATCCCTTGCCCCTTGTGCCCCCTTGAACTACCTGTTTTCCCCCACACCCCATGGACAATTTGTTTTTGTTTTGTTTTTTAGAGTGTCTGGAATCCGCTCCTTAAAAGGGGGGCCCTGTCACATATTCCCTGTTTTTTGTTTTGACTTTTATGTTGAAAATCTGGTTTAGTTCCCTGTTCCTGTTTCCTGTAAGTTTTGTAGTCCGTTGTAGTTTCTTTTCATGACTGGTTTTCCCCTGATTGTTTCCCCAGGTATTCCTCATTCCCTTGTTTTCCCTTGTGTATTTAAGCCCTTGTTTTCCCCTGGTTTCTTTGTCAGTCTTCATCTGTATTATGCCGTGCTTTGTTCCCCATGTTTTGTTTCATTATGTTCTGAGTTACCTGGTTTAATTTTGTTTTATTAAAAAAGGCTGCATTTAGATCCTCATTCCTCTGCTGTCTCATCACAAGCAGTAAACTAAATTAGTAAACTACATTAATTAAACTAAATTTCTACATGAAATACTCATTTGCTGTTTATTCAGGTGAATGAGTATCATATAAATACACAAATTAACAGCGCTGAATGAATTGTTTGGTCCTGATGGGCTTACATGCCAAACCAACTAGTCGTGAGGCCTCAATGTTTGAAATTCCCTGTGATGCAGGGCCTGGGTAGCTCAGCAAGTAAAGATGCTGACTACCACACCTGGAGTCGCAAGTTCGAATCCAGGGCGTGCTGTGTGACTCCAGTCAGGATTCCTAAGCAACCAATTGGCGCGATTGCTAGGGTGGATAGAGTCACGTTGGGTTAACCTCCTCGTGGTCACTATAATGTAGTTCTCACTCTCGGTGGGGCGCGTGGTGAGTTGTGCGTGGATGCCGCGGAGAATATCACGAAGCCTCCACATGCGCTAGGTCTCCGCAGTAACGCGCTCAGCAAGCCACGTGATAAGATGTGCAGTCTCAGACATGGAGGCAACTGAGATTCGTTCTCCGCCACCAGGATTGAGACGAGTCACTACACCACCACAAGGACTTAGAGCGTATTGGAAATTGGGCTTACCAAAGTGGGGAGAAAAGGGGAGAAAATCAAAAAATAGATAAAAATAAAAAATTATTCCCTGTGATGCAATAGGTATTCCATTTTCCTGTCAGGTGCTCTTAGAATTGCCCCAACAAGATCCATGGGGTCATTCCTCCATAGTAACTCAACCTGCAATGACACAAACACCATAAGATTTACCAAAAATGTTATTCCCTCTGCTTGCCTCATTGTATGGATTTATATTTTTCTAATATTTATTTCTATTACCTCGTCCTCTACAGAAACTATTTCTGAAGGAAGATTACAGGGCTCAAGTGTTGATCCACTTTCCTGGCTCTTTGAATCTAAAATTGTCACATCCTTGTCAAAGCTCTGTGTCTTTCTCTTTTTCTGGGGGAGGAAATCCTTTCATTTATTGAAACACATTATCATGGCTCACTAAACTACTGTGAAAGTGTATTGGAGTTCCATCACCAAATTAAGTTTGACCTGTCAAACTTTTGAGCTGTGGTAGGCTAAACTGACCTTTTTTTAGGGCACCATATAAAATGTAATGAACTCGGTTTGTTGCCATATTAGAAAGTCAACAAAACATATTAAACAGGATAGTAGCCCAACTGTGAGGACTGTGTCTTTTAAGAGGTGCTTGATAATGTAGGCTTAAAATGTGTTTTGGGGCACTCTGTGCATCCACTGACAAGCTATTGAAATCTTGAAGCAAAAGTTCTGAAATTGAGAGATGTCGCATGTCCTCTAGGTTGCTCCAATGGTTTTCGAAGGTCTTTTGGAGAAATTCCTGCATGAATTCCAAGCCTATTTTGGATTTCTTGCCTGCTTAAAAAAATAATAATATTAAACTTACGCAAAATTAAACTTTAGCATAATTTCAAAAGCCAAACAACAATATATAGTACATGTCCTGTAGAGGGTGCTTGATAATGCTGAAGTTGTTTTAGAACAATCTGTCAAACCACTAAAGGGGTATTGAAATAGCAAATGTAAATATATCATACAAATGTCATGAAGAAATTGTTTCAACTAAAAGTTATTTAAGTGTTTGTCTAAATAAACACATTTTGATGTCGTGCCCTCTGAGTATTTTTATATAATATGATGAATTCAGCACAATGGACAGCGACAGTGCCACAAGTCTGTAAACATCAATCAATTCACACAGATTAGGAAAACACAGTGGGTAGTATGTCCAATCCTTTCATTCAATTCCTGTAGAACACTGTAACATGCCTCATTATAATGACCACTAATCTTTATCACACTTAAACCAACATAATTTTAGGTATAATATTAGGAAAACATGGACTGTAGTATGTTCTGTAGGGCATTGAAGAAATCAATACAAGATGATGCTTGTAGAAATGTAAAATCTTATGCCAAAAATGTAAAATGAAGAGCTGTAGTATGTACTGTAGGGTACACAAAATGTTTTCCAACTTGTTTTGCAGCAGTCTGTTCTTCCTTTCAGAATCTATTGAACTTGATCTTGTGTCATCGAAGTCAATACAAGATGATGCTTGTAGAAATGTAAAATCTTATGCAAAAATTGTAAAATGAAAAGATGTAGTATGTTCTGTAGGTTACACAAAATGATTTCCAACTTGTCTGGTTTGCTTCCAAATTACAGAAATCTGTTCCATCAATTTAAGTCTCTTGAGCTCTATATCATGCCACTCTAAAACATGTGGAATGTCTTTTAGAGGGTGTTTAATACAGCCATATGTCCCCCTATGTACTACTATAAAACAACTCAAATTGGAAATTGCTGATTTGACGCATTCCTCAACACTTTCTAAAGACCATCATAATGCAACAAACCAACTTTTTCACTGAAAAACATGTTCCAAAAGCAATAAAAGAACAGAAATGTTTTTATTGTTGCTAAAGGAAAAGAAAACATAGCATTAGAAGATATAATAAATGAAGCTGACGAATTCCTGTAGTTGGCGAAAGTGCCTTTAATCTCATGGTGTTCACACAAAGTAAAAATGTTAAGACTTTTTAGATGGTCACCTAGCTTCTTCACCGCACAGAATTGGCTATTCAATGAATGTTCACAAAAAGTATGACATAAAACCAATACTTGCACATTTTGATCGATTATGCTGAATGTAGCTGGTTGTCATACATGCCGATGATAATAGTTTACTAATATTAACCTTTTTGCATGTATAATTAGAAAGCTATTGAATGAGGAAATCTGAATGTGTGAATGTGAAACACAGCAAGTGTGCAGAACATTTAAATAAGAGCAGAAAATGTCAGAGAGAGTAAAAAACAGAGTAATGTAACCAAGGAAAACACATCCTCACTATGCAACATTTTTCAAAAGTGCCTAAAACTTTTGCACAGTACTGTAGTTTCGACCGTTATTCTTCTGACATCATCAACAATAGCAACAACAACACCGATGGAGGATCGGAGATTTGCTTTTTTTAGGGCTATTTTACACAAATGCGTCTGCAGGTTATAATGGATGTGTGAGCTGTGCATTACTGCATCCCTGAAGCCGCGGTGATAGAAGATATGAGGCGTTCAGAATTTTTTAACTGCCCAGTACATGCTGAACTCAACAGAAAACAAGTTGAACAGGCACTATCAACCCATTTATTACACTTTTTATTTACACAATCTTTTACAATAAAGACTTTTATGACTCAACATATAATACTGCACTGAACTACTCACCCATTGGCTAAAAAAAGACTTCTTGATTTAAGTTAAACTCGCAGTAACAGGCATGTAACCTTTTCCTCATGTAAATTAGATTTCATGGTTAAGATTATAATATTTCTCAATTGCCTACTCTCGATAAACCCACTATCCTTTGTTATCACAGGAAAAATTATTGCTTTATTGTAGTGATTCATTTTAGTGACTCGATTCTTTTGATTCCGTTCACCATAAAGATGACTTCAGATTCATTCATTCATTTGTTCACTGACCAGATCTTCAAGTTATGCCTACGCGCCTGTAGATGGTGCAAAATTATTGTCTTTTAAGTAATTGCATTCAACCGAAATCAGTCAACAAGTCTAATTATCCTTTATTAAAATTCTACTAAGAGACTTCAGCTCTGCAGTGTTAAAGCATCATAAGTCTTTCCCCACAAGTGACAACAAAGCATCATACTGTAACTGCTGAGCACGACTTTTTTAATCAAGCTATACAAAAAAAAGGACAATACTAACCTAAATATATTGAGTTTCAATAACGTCCATATGTCATTGTAATGTGTGTTCATCACTCACTTTTATTCATAATTCATCCGGCCCCTTTTCTTGTTGAACGAGATTGACGATATGAACGAACGACATACAGCTCCTCCTCTCGGTCAGCAGATCATCCTTCATGATGACTGATTTGTTAATGTTGGTAGCGACTCACAAACAATTTTACCAATACATTCAGTTTGTTCGCGACACGAGAAAATGACCGACTAGTTCAGTGAGCGGGTGTATTTGTTCAGTAGGTCCAACCAATAATATGCTCTTTCACAGCCCGCTCTCTTATGCTAGTGGCTCACGCTAAAG
This sequence comes from Myxocyprinus asiaticus, assembly GCF_019703515.2. Taxonomy (NCBI): domain Eukaryota; kingdom Metazoa; phylum Chordata; class Actinopteri; order Cypriniformes; family Catostomidae; genus Myxocyprinus; species Myxocyprinus asiaticus. The sequence goes on along the minus strand of NC_059354.1, from coordinate 6,588,124 downwards.
TCAGTCTTTAAAAGCAGGACAAAGGAAGACAAATTGAATTAGCCTCTCTACAAAAGTACGAAGACACTTTAAAAATGGAGTTTAAACACCATAACCGTTTTCATCACAAATGGCAGGTCTTATTTTCCCTATATTTTGTGTAATGCTGGGCTTAATTATTACCAAAAAAGAAAAAGTTAAACATCGAACACTGTGTATCAAAGCACAACATTTCCATCTGAAATTCATGTTATTTTAACTATGATCTATGATCTTTCACATTCATGAATTGAGGATTATGTTTTGTGTATCTATAAACTTGTCTTAAGTGCATTTCACCCCTTTCTCTCCTCGTTGAATGTGATTGACTGACATGCCGAACTGAACGAACAACACGTCTTCGTCTCATTCAGTCATTCAGCAGATCTTCGTTCACGAGTCATTCACGAACGAGTTTACCATTCAGTTCGTTCACGAACGATGTCTCATGTTGTTCAGACTTAAATTACCGACTGGTTCAGTGATGGGGCGTATTTGTTCAGCGGGTGAAACCAATGATATGCTCCTTAACAGCCCACACTTGAATGCTATTGGCTCATGCGATAGTCAGTCTTTGATGAAAAGCAGTGGAGCTCTTTGGCTTCGAAAAGGGACGTCACTAAACATCACTAAAAGAAAAATTTTAGTCAGTGTCTGGAGGTGAACGAGAACAATTTGTTCACTTAAAGGATTTGTTTAAAAAGACTGATTCACTCATGAACAAAATATCACTACTTTATTGTCTGTGCCGCACACTGTGCTGTAACAGTAGTTGAAGTATCACAGCAGCTCTGCTCACCCCACTCACACACATTACATGTGAAACATGCCATACTCTTTGAATACTTTATTGATTTTATGTTATTTCTTATCTAAGGAACTCAGCTGTCGACTCTTTGCATTTCTCCAACATTTTTGACTAATCACAGGCTGTAGCATCTCATACAGTTCCACTTCTTCCAAAAAGTTCCTACCCTGGAGTAGAAGATAAAAAAGTTACTCCAAACTAGTTCATCATGTGCAAAAGCATAGAAAACTGCGTAGTTCCTCAAAAACTACCCAAAACGGACTTTAGTTCCTGCAGTGGGAAAGGGCCTAATCATTTATCTGAACTAGTTATTAAAATAAATCGACCAAAAGAACTGACTCACTAAAATGAATCTGTGCTTGCAACGCTAAATAAAAGGGAATTGTTTGTTTTGTCCGAAAGAACTGATTCACTTAAATGATTCCGTTTTCCAGTACTTCATGAGAGAGGGGACGGTTTAGGTGAGTGTGTTTGATTATTTTTTTGGAGTTCTACAGTGTTTGTCCTGAATTATTTAGATTGAAAATAGCACATTTTTGAGTGAGCAGTCCCTTATCATTTTTGCATATATAAACACATCCTGAAGAATGAAAGAGCACTTTAAAGCTGAGTGTTTATTTGTATTGGTGACAGTGAACAGCAATATTTCACAAACATGTCTTATTGTTAATACACACAAAGGGACTTCAGTGCAAAGTAAGCATGGTGTACACAAACTATTAGCATAGTTTCCTACAGTTTGTTGATTATTAGGAATGTGTAAATGTTTTAAGCCTTAGCCTATTCTAGAAATTAAACCTTAATGGACTCAATCTAAGTACATCTTTTAATAAAATATACTGTTCCTGGAGAGACAGTTTTCTTGCTTGACCAAATATCAGCATACTACTTTCTTAATCAGCTCTCTCTCTCTCTCTTGATCTCTCGCTCTCTCTCTCTCCATTTTAAAACTCCTTTAATTATTTTTTTTTTTTTTAGCATTAATTCTTCTGTAAATACTAGTGACCACATATGTGATCCAACATTCTTTGCAATGTGGTTATCAAATGCTCTGGTATATTAATATCTTAAGATGTTAACATTCATTTCTTAGTTTACATTATTGATATCCTTAACACAGAGTGTTACAGGTGTGTAGATTTAGAATTAAATGTCATTTTTGTTCTATGTCTTTGGTCAACAAATAAACTAAAAACCCTAATACACCATTTTTTAAACAATATAGATAAATATTGTCTCTTAAGATACAAATAAAGGTACTTAGAGGGTACAAATAGGGGAATTTTCTTTTTCACACATTATTTTTGTGATATAAATAATATCTCAACAAATATCTCTATTTAATATTTACCACTATTAAAACATCTCTTACTGTAAAACTATGTGATATAGATGTTTGTCACAAACAATCACAATTCACACAAAGTCCATAAATTCTAAAAACATGGTGTTTCAATACAGTACTTGTTACAGTGACATTGGTTCATACATAATCAGTCCTTATTACAGCTAAGAAATTATGCATTTGACTCTAATCACACAAACAACAATATAAGTCCATACAGTCATTAGATGATATATTACAGTACATTCTCAAACACCTTTGATTTGTATTGAGCAGAATATTGGATTTTTTAAGAAAATGTTCTGGACTCAAAACAATTTGAGTTTTATAAATACAGAAAATAATTTTGACTCATTTCTCAGTTTGTAAAAACAAACAAAAATATTATTTACAGGACCAGTAAAGCACATATAGATTGGAAGTCTAAGGAGCAAGGCACTCTGGAGGATGTAGATGCATAAATGTACAGCTTATCTTTTTTATAATATTGCTTATTTTAAATTATGCATACTGAAATGTGTTATTTGAACTGTATTTCAAGCTGTCTAAATCACACTCACTGTTCCTCTAGTGGAATGAACTCCCAACTTTCACCCATTTGGAAAATGGCTAAAGACACATCTTTTTCCAAGAGCACTAGACTAACTAACTAGCCTTAGCAAAGGTTGTTTACCAGCATCTAAGAACCTTTAACCTCCAATGAACCTTCTCATTTCACAAAAGGTTCTTTGTAGAGGAAACAGGTTCTTTAGACAAGAAAAGTAGTGACTTATTTTTTTCTTTTGAGCAACATTTTACATTTGGAGAACCAAAACTGTTCTTCTATGGCATTTCTGCATAAACCCCTTTTTGAAACCTTTATTATTAATAGTATATAATCCAGTACTAATGGAAAATCGGTATGGTAGCACTACTTGTATTGTGTTCTCGCTTATTGGTTTTACATGAGTTAAATAAATTGATTAAACACTGCACAGACAAGGTTAGTAAGTGTTTTTATCACACTAGCCTTATGATAACATGCATAATGTTTGGGTCCTGTGGCTACACTTTCAAAACTGTGTATTGATGTATCTATCATAATGCTATGCTTTGCTCCATAGAATTTCATTGTAATTTCACTATTGTAACTGCTATTTTTGTTTGTTTAACAAACTGTGGGAGAAGTCGAAAATTATTTTCTTTGGTAATTAATTTCTTGTATTGAATATCCCAGAACATTCCCTTAAATTACAGTTGTTCAGTATAGAGTATAATATTTCTTGTTAAAAGACAGAACAAACAGTACACAACAGATAGACAAGAGAACAGGGAGAAGACATACAATGTCATAGGATCTGGTCCTTCAGTAATTATAACTCAAGGAGCTCACCATCTCCATTTCTAGAATGACTGATCAACATTTAAGAATGTGATCCTACTGGAAAGTTCTAGACTGTCCAAGTGGTTCATTATTCTAAAGTGCTCCACTAGTCTAAGCATTTTTCATTTGAAAACGCTATGTTTTTGTTTCTCATTCTCACTACTACTGCACTTTTCTCAACCAAGAACGGAGACATTTGAAAATGCTCTCCATTACCACATATTTTGGAAAGCTGTTAGGAAACTAAAAACTGTGTTTTCAAACTTAAACTGATTAGTGTAGATGTGGCCTAATACTCTGGAATGTCTAGCAGAGACAGTACTATACAACGTCTTTTCTATTTTCCTACATAATTTACTAACATCTACTTAATTCCAACTTGCGTGCCCTCTATAAATCCTGGCCTAGTCTTTCTATCTCTTCGATCAGGAAGTCGATGTCTGACCTGGTGGCAGCTGGATTGGAGACGACCATTCTGAAGAAGTTGACCTTATCACCCTGAGGCTGGTAGCCCACCATAGTTGTCCCACACTCCATCATCATTGCCTTGATCTTGGGGGCAACCTAGATTTGTAGTTACAAGACAGTTGCTGAATACATTCAGCTGATCTTTATGATGGTAGTCACAGAAGTGGACAGTTTTGTCTTGAAAATTCTCATTAAGATGTATGATATTCGGTACCATTTAAAAGTTTTAAAAACCTTACATTAAAAACCTTATCTTCTAAAGGCATAATGCTTGAAATTAATTTTACACACAAATCAAATGTTAAATTGTGCAAATTAATGAATTTCCTTACAAAAATAATATTTGAATGAAACATAACTGTTTTGAAATTGATGAGTTGGAGTGCCCTTGTTTGCCCAGAGTGTGGCTGGCTATTTTAAGAAGTTCAATATTTTGACTTTAATATTTCAGTCATTGAATAACTTCCATAATTTAGTTTTAAAAGGTCATAGTTTTGACTATAAAAAAAGAAGAAAAAAACTCTTTTGTATTACCATCTGAAAATGTTTTTTTTTTTTTTTTTTTTGTGGGGGGTTCTCCCCATTTTGGCATGCCCAATTCCCAATGTGCCCTAGGTCCTCCTGGTGGCATAGTGACTTGCCTCAATCTGGGTGGCGGAGGACAAATCTCAGTTGCCTCCATGTCTGAGACTGTCAATCCACGCATCTTATCACGTGGCTTGTTGAGCGTGTTACTGCAGAGCCCTAGCACATGTGGAGGCTTCACACTATTCTCCGCGACGTCCACGCACAACTCACCACGCGCCCCACCGAGAGCGAGAACAACATTATAGCGACCATGAGGAGGTTAACCCAATGTAACTCTACCCACCCTAGCAACCAGGCCAATTGGTTGCTAAGGGAGCCTGACTGGAATCACTCAGCACACCCTGGATTCAAACTTGCGACTCCAGGTGTGGTAGTCAGCATCTTTACTTGCTGAGCTACCCAGGCCCCCACCATCTGAAAATCGTAAAAAAAAGTGCAACTTGTGTAGGCTAGGGATGTGCACGGCTAGTCGACATTCAGTTAACCGTTCAACGCGCCACTATTCGAATAGCAAAATCACTATTCAGTTATTCTACATGTGCAATAGAGGTCTTATACCCGACCCAAACTCGACGTGTTCTGACAAAGCTCATAGTTGTCTGTGCACTTTATTTGTTGAATTTCCACAGCAATGAAAGCTCTTTATTCCCACATCCTGACTCCAGATGAAAAAAACGATTAACCGTTCATGAAACCTTGCAGTTAACCGAATGTTAAAAACAGTAACCATGCACATCCCTAGTGTAGACTGGAAACATGTCACTGTTTAAGTATGTTCTCACCTTATGAAGCCTTTGTCTTCTCTCCTCTCCATTTGGCAGGCCACGCAGGCTTGGAGGAATGTACCAGAAACATACATTTGTGTGCTGGGGCTGAGATGGAGAGAAAGAGTGACTGTAAACTGACCAGCTCGCATGACTTCATGCATTTCACAAAATAGAAGATATTCTAAAGAGACATTTGTCATAGTATGTTTTCATGCAAGCATGTGTTGCATTCTCAGCATTGCCACAAGGGGTGCAATACTGGGCATAACTGTCTTCCCCTATGAGTTCTCTTTCAAGCATACATTTCAGTGTCTCACTATGGGATACGCCCCTTTCGCGTATTCCTAGAAGCCCTATTACATTATGCCAGCCCCTATTGGCTTGCAGAAGTGACGTTTATGTCAGGATGGGGCTCCACTTCCCAATAAGCAAGGGGAGACACAGCGTCATCACGTCATTCAAAAATCTCTTCTCGTTTCACTTCAGAAGTCTGGATCTCCGTGCAGATAGTCATCAATCGGCCTCCACACTGGTTGTTGATTGATCATTCCGAAACTGAGTTTGTGTCAATTTACAGGCCACCAGGCCATTTTTCAATTTATTCCTACATTCTGCACACCAGCTCATATAGGAATTTCTTAGCACTCCAGCTAAATGGCTGCAATGATGCAGAGTACCTTGGCTAGCATTGGGGACTCTTCGTGACTTTGCTTTGCGGAAATAAGATCTCATACAAAGACACACACCAGGTCTGCTCTGCATGTCTTGGGTTGAAACATGCCCAAGCAGTGATTGACAACCCCGAATCGTGTGAGCACTGTGCACGCTTCACCATGAAGAGCCTTCGGCACAGGCTAGCATGCCAAGCTAGTCTGTCAGGCCAGGATCCCCTCATGTCAGCTGGTATCCATTCCTGTAGAGCTGCCCGCCATGACAGCGTTGTCCTGGGGCGAACAGCTCGATGCATGCATCCCTTTGCCCTCCGTGCTCAGTATGGATGAGGAAGAGGAGGCGTTGGATTACGAGGACGAGGGGCAGTCGGATTGTCTCCTCTCTGAGGAGGAGGACGATTTTGAGGACTCTGTTTTCCTTCCTCCTGTGCAACTGGCACAACCCTTATCTTCAGCTGGAACCATGGAAGAGGCGGGTGGGGCACCATCCTCTCCGCTTCTCAGCATTGATCTGGAGGACGTGTGCAAATGCGCGGCAGAAAAACAAAATATTCCATGGCCAACTGTGGTAGCGGAGGCTTCAAAGTCTCGCTATGAGGGCAAAAGGCTGCTAAGAGCAAAACGGACGACGAGACAGCTTCTTCCTATATTCTCAGAGCTGCTGGAGGAGATTGTGGTCACCTGGAAGGATAAACCCTTTACCAGACAAATGCCCATTCAAGGGGGATCCGCACTCGATGTGGAAGGAATGGAGAGGGAGGGTCTTCTCCGCATGCCTCCCATGGAGCCGTTAGTAGCAGCGCATCTGCACCCCAGACACACGGTGGCTGTGATTCCGACATTGATATCCTAAGCTGACCGTTTCCAGTCAAACATGACGGAACGCGCTTACAAAGTGGTCGCTCTCTCCATTAGGGCTTTGAACGCGATCTTTATGTTAACCGCATACCAAGCGGAGCTGCAAGATGAGACATCTGCCATGCCAGGCCAGGCACAATGGGATGAGATTTGTGTGGTTACTGATCTCTCTCCGTCTGCAGAGATGTGCTGTTCAGGCTGCGGGTAAAGCCATGGCCACAATGCTTATACAGGAGAGAGCATGATGGCTGAATTTGGCTAATCTTTCTGACAGGGAGAAAGAGGCTATTTTAGATGCACCGGTGGTTTCAGAGGGGATTTTTGGTTCGGATCTGATATGGATGCAGAAGGTATGTGAGGAAAAGAAGAGGGATGATGAAGCTTTGCAGCTCATCTACCCAGGAAGACACAGACTGCACCCCCTCCACCACCTCTGCAAACCTTCGCTCAAATCCACCTCCTAGCTATCGCATTCTGAGGCGACAGAGACCACATGTGAATGCAGCGTGTCAGAGTGGAGTTCCAGAGCAAAAGAATGCTTAGCCCAGGAAGAACTATCCACCTGCTCCAGCTCAGATGGAGTAGCCAGCTCCTCATCCCATTTAGGGAGCGAGGAGGAAGAAGAAGGCACCCTGATGGTTCTTTCCAGTGGGAAGGGAGCCCACAGCCCCCCGTATTTACTGCATGCCCCCCACAATACAGAGGGATAATTCACTTTCGCGTTCAGGGGGCATCAGTTCATGTCCTTCACGAGGAAATTTCCTCCTTGCTTAACAAGAAAGCAATAAGAGAGGTTCCGCTCGAGCAAAGCCAGAGCGGCTTTTATTCTAGGTATTTCTTCGTTCCAGAGAAAGGAACTTGGGCTCTCTGTCCTATATTAGATCTGCGAGCACTGAACAAGTATTTAAGAAAGTACAAATTCAGAATGCTCACTCATTCAACACTCCTGAAATTGGTGCGTCCAGGCGATTGGTTCACATCCATCGATCTGAAGGACGCATATTTTCACATAAACATATACCCACCCCACAGGAAATTACTGAGGTTTGCGTTTCAGGGGGTGATATGCAAATATTTAGTTCTACCTTTCGGCCTGTCTCTCAGCCAAATGTATGAAAGCGGCTCTGTCCCCGCTCAGAGAGAGAGGCATTTGTCTCGTTACATGCATAGAGGACTGACTTCTGACAGCTCAATCGGAGCACATAGTGAGAGAGCACACTGCGATACTTATAGCTCATCTTCAAAAATTGGTTTTGAGATTAAACATCGAGAAGAGTGTATTAATCCTCACACAGTCAATTACGTATCTGGGGCTGTCACTGGACTCTGTGACATTCAGAGCACGGCTGTAAGAGGAGAGAGTAATAAAGTTTACTCAATGTCTGGCCGAGTTTCGGAGGGGAAACAGTGTTTCCTTTCGAAGATGCCTCAGACTTTTGGGGTTATTGGCCTCAGCTCTGATAGTTATTCCACTAGGCCGATTATTCATGAGAGAGTTTCAACACTGGGTAGCCTCTCTGAGATTGGAAACATTATGTCACTCTCGGAGGAGAGTGAGGGTGACATCGGTGTCAGTGCTGCCACTGCACCATTGGAAACACCCATACTTTTTTATTCAAGGGGTCCCCATGGGTGTTGTTCAGGCCAGAAAAGACACTATATTACTATGGGCGCATCACTGTCTGGTTGGGGGGCACTCACGAGGGCAGGATAATAAATGGGAGATGGGATCATCATTTGACCAATCACCATATAAATGATCTGGAAATGCTGATGGTTTTCTTAACCCTGAAGCATTTTCTTCCCTTATTAGAAGGGCATCATGTTCTTATGAGAACGGACAACACTACAGTGGTAGCGTATATAAATCGACAGGGAGGTCTAAGATCACTCCTTCTGCACACATTGGCATGCAAACTGATTCTGTGGAGCAATGCCCACTTCTTATTCCTGAGAGCGAGGCACGTACAGGGCATTATGAATCGGGGTGCAGATTTGCTGTTGAGGGGCAATCCTCTTTACGGGGAGTGGAGACTGAACAGAGAAGTGGTTGAGCAGATTTGGAGCCGGTTCGGCAGAGTGACAGTGGATCTGTTCACGTCTCAAGAGAATGCTCAGTGCCCTCTGTTCTTTTCTCTGAATGATCAGAACGCACCATTGGGAATAGATGCGCTGGCACACGAATGGCCTCGCATTCTCCTTTATGCATTTCCACCGATAGCGTTGATATCTCCAACCCTCTCTAGAGTGAGAGAGAGGGGATTGAGAATTATATTAATAGCTCCACACTGGTCGGGGAAATATTGGCTGGAGGAGATCATACATATGCTATACGAACAGCCGTGGCCTATTACGTTGCGAAGAGACCTGCTATCGCAGGCACAGGGGGAGATTTTTCATCCTCATCCAGAGCACCTGGCACTGTGGGCCTGGCCCGTGAATGGTTCAATTTGAACGCAACTGGGTTGCCCCATAATGTTATTAGGACTATACAGAATGCTAGAGCATCATCTACTAGATCTTTGTACTGGTTTAAATGGGCCGTGTTTGAGCATTGGTGCGCAGATAAACACGAGATTCCCTATCAGTGCTCAGTTGCTGTTATACTGTCATTTCTACAAGATTTGATAGATAAGGGAAAAGCCTTCTCAACCATAAAAGTATTTCTGACTGCTATATCAGCATATCACATAGTCCTTGATGGAAATACAGTAGGGCAGCATCCTTTAGTGTGCCACTTTATGAAAGGTGCGCGTCGTGCTCTCCCAGTTTCTAAACCGCTTTCTCCCTCATGGGATTTAGCAATGGTGCTTGATGCTATTTCAGGGCCTCCATTTGAGCCTTTGGACAAGGTTGATTTTAAGATATTGTCGTTCAAGATGGCATTACTGTTAGCAGTAGATTCAGCTAAATGAGTCAGTGAGATACATGCACTTTCTGTACATTCTGCATGTGTGCAATTTATGCCAGGGGATGCAGGGTTTTATTATGACATAATCCTGCATTCATGCCCAAAGTTATACAATCTATTTTTCCTCTCGAACTTAGGGCTTTTTGTCCACCACCCTTTGCTTTGTTAGAGCAGCAAAGGTTGAATGCATTATGCCCAGTGCGTGCTCTGTGCATTTACACAGACAAAACTGGAGAATTCAGGGAGAGTGATCAGCTGTTTGTTTCCTGGGCGAAACCGTGCAAGGGAAAACCGATCACCAAACAGCGCTTATCGCACTGGATAGTGGAGGCTATTTCTTTGGCATATTCCAGTAAGGGTCTTAATACCCCAACTGGGTTGCGTGTGCATTCTACAAGGGGAATGTCTACATCGTGGGCTCTCTTTAAAGGGTTATAATACAAGACATTTGTGAGGCAGCGAGCTGGTCTTCACCGCACACATTTGCAAGGTTTTAGAAATTAGATGTTACAGCACAGATTTTAGCACATACTGTACTGCACGTTGGCTCTCGAGTCCACCAGGACTCTCCAGCCCTGGATAATTATAGGGTTGGCAAAGGGATTCGAAACGGCAGTACGCGAGTTAGGATATCCCATAGTGAGTCACCGAAACGTATGCTTGAAAGAGAACTTTAGGTTACTTGCGTAACCCCTATTCTCTGATAGCATTAAGTGAGGTGTCTCACCAGATCACCCTCCTTGCTGTGTGAAGCGAGAAAGAGGTGTGCTTGTTTTGAATGATGTGATGACGCTGTGTCGCCCCTTTTGTATTGGGAAGTGGAGCCTCCTCCTGACACAAGTGTCACTTCTGCCAGCCAATAGGGGCTGGCATAATGTAATTGGGCTTCTAGGAATATGCGGAAGGGGCGTATCCCATAGTGAGACACCTCAATTTAAGCTATCAGAGAACCGGTGTTACACAAGTAACAGAGTAAAGGAGTTACCGGCACATAGAAACAAACAAAAAAAAACACATGTATGTACAATGGGACCATGTGCGTGCAATGACCTAAAGCAGCGCTACTCAACCTATGTGGTCCTTTAGCCATATTTTGCGGCCCATGTTATGATTTCTTCATCAAAAATATATGTATCAGTATCAAATGTGTATGAATTGTGAGGTGTCCATTTTTAAGAGGATTTACAGTAGTTCTCTGTATTGCTGAATCAGCACAGTTAGAGAGTGAAATAAACTGCAAAAGGATGTAATGTATGGAAACAGAGAATATCTGAGCAAAGCTGATGATGCATGAGAGCGGCGCTCAGTCTGCGCACACGTTCATAGAAACAATATGTGCGCGTTCACGCAGTCTGTCAATCAAACATGAATGCTCTCAATTTTACATTGGAGTCACTCATTCATAGAAACAATATGTGCGCATACATAGAAACAATATGTGCACATACGCAATTTTACTTGAGTCACGCATCATAGCGTTTGAATAGCTAAACGGATATATATGCTCGTCATAATAACAGTCATAACAGAAAAAAATTATAGTTTATCCTGCAATATCGGTGTTGAGATGCATTCATGCAAATGAACATTATCAGTGATCTGAGTTACTTCACAGCAAAATGCTAAAGAGGTTGAACAATCTTTATTACTTCTCACTGGAGCAGTTTTGGAGTTAATATTGGATACAGCTCTCTTGTATTTGAACGAATCTCAGATGAGTGTAATGTTATTACAATAACAACAGAACTGATCATATCTGTTTGTTTATGTTTTTATTTTTTTATGAAAACCAAACCATTAGAAAATTTAACGTTTACACCCCTAAATTATAAGCTAAATATAATGTATAAAATAATTATCTAAAATGTATAATTCTTAGAAAAAAAAATTATATAAAGATTCATAATTGAACAAAAATACAGTATATACACAGTATACAGTATAAATATTACAGTATGTATATATATATATATATATATATATATATATATATATATATACACACATATATATATATATATATATATATATATATATATATATATATATATATATATATATATATATATATTTAAGCAATATCACACGAGCAAGAGTGTGATATGGCCCTACATCAGCACTGCTGTGATTCGGCCGCAGGCACAAGGCCACAGGCCGAGTGCCATAGTTAATCACAGCCAGAGGTGGGTAGTAACATGCTACATTTACTTGAGTAACTTTTTGGGAAAAGTTACTTTTAGAGTCAGTTTAAAAGTGGGTACTTTTTACTCTCACTCAAGTAAATTTCTAATGAATTTTTTTTTTTTTTACTTCTTTAGAATGGGTGGCATTATTGTCATTACTGCATTTAATTTGAATTAAAGTGTCATTTATTGAGAGATTATTGAATGGGACTTTTACGAGAGCAGAAGTTCACACAGCTGCGTCACTCAATCACTGCAGCAGCATCAAACTCTTCAATGTGAAACACTTTCTTCACACCGCACAGTGAAAAAAATTATAGTTTCGTCATGCAATGCCTTCATTTAACACCGAGACAGGCTGATATTTCAAGATTAAAATCACAGCTCCAATTTAAGGCAGCACGCTGAGGTAGGTTTTGGATCTAATCCTAACGCAGGCTTTTCTGTGTAATGAGATGGTCATTTTCAGGGTGATAATGTAACTGGGCTCTTATGACATCAGTTTTTAAGTGTACATTTTTAAATCAGTGCAGCAATATATCAGTGCGCTTGGTCCCGCGTCCCGCATGTAATAAGCAGTATTTATGCATTTACTCCGCGCCCTCGCGGGGGTACTGGAAACTTTCGCAGCTACTTCAGGCGGATTAACTGTATAAATCCATGTAAACATCCAAGTTAAGTGTAAATCACTGCCATTTACGTGATCGACAACTGGAGCGCGAACAGACAGCATTTCTGCGCGTGCACAGCGAGGTGCGCGGGGCGCACGTGTGAGATGTGCAGGCGCGAGGCAATGGTATGGCGAAGAGAGTGGCTGTGTCCGAAATCGTTCACTCATTCACTATTTCCTATATAGTGAATGGCAGTTAGTGCACTAAATTTCAGCAGTAAGTGAATGAAATGAGTGAATTCGGACGTGAGTGTCGGAGCTCTTGGGCTGTCGCAGAAATGTCACATAAGAAATTTCAAAACACTTGGGTCTTACTTGTTATTCTTATTAAATAATATATTAATACAATAAATCTTCATACTGTTTGTCATTTTTATATATATTGTGTGTTAATATAAAGAGTAAGCACATTTTATCAAATAAATGTATCTGTATGTTTTGTCTCTCTATATGTTATTATGTTATTTTAATCAAGTAATGATTTGTCAAAAAGTAATTTACTGCATTCAGCATGAAATAAAACATTGCAGGAGTGAAGGAAGCAGTAAACTCCCAGCTCTTACATTTTTCCCATGGTGGATTGTGGGAAATTGTCAAGTGTACATCAAATGTACATTTGAAATTAGAGTGCATTGTGTGTAAGAATGAATGAACAAAAGTAGGGAACAAGTGGCTCACTCAGAATTCAGACACTCCTACAAAATAGCGGACACTCGAAATAGTGCACTATATAGTGGATAGGGGCTGTTTCAGACACAGCGAGTGTTCCACAAATGGGGTTGGTGCCCTATGCACTAGGCTGCATATATGCATTTAGAGAGCTGCGGTACTGCTCTACAGAACTAATGATCTAAATACTTATGATACTGAAAACTGTAACTACAATGAAATAAGAATCCGCACAGTATTTTAAAAGCTATGCAATAGTGAAAGAAGGCATTAATAAAGCATGACCTTGCTTTGGTTTATATTTCAGCATTATATATAATGTCCCTGTAGGACATTTTCACGTTTTCACTGTAATAATTACTAGAAATATTTCCAAACCTCTCTTCTTATTGACAAATTAATCCAGATCTGACAAGAGCCCTTAAAGGGTTAGTACACCCAACAATTACAATTCTGATTATTTACTCACCCTCATGCCACCCCAGATGTGTATGACTTTCTTTCATCTGCTGAACTCAAATTAAGATTTTTAGAAGAATTTCTCAGCTCTGTAGGTCCATACAATGCAAGTGAATGGGTGGCAACATTTTAAATCTAAACAAAATCACATAAGTCAGCATAAAAGTAATTCATAAGACTCCAATGGTTAAATCAGTATCTTCAGAAGCGATGTGATAGGTGTGGATGAGAAACAGAGAAACAGATCACTTTCACATTCTTCTTCTTGTGTTATTGGTGATTTACATTCTTCTCTGGATATCGCACCCTGATGTCTAGCAAAAAAATGACAAATAATGATCCGTTTCTCACCCACACCTATCATATCACTTCTGAATACATGGCTTTAACCACTGGAGTCTTATGGATTATTTTTATGCTGCCTTTATGTGCTTTTTGGAGCATCAAAATTTTGGCCTACAGAACTAAAATATTCTTTAAAAATCTGAATTTGTGTTATGCAGAAGAAAGGAAGTCATACACATCTGAGATGGCATGAGAGTGAGTAAATGATGAGAGAATTTTAATTTTTGAGTAAATTATCTCTTTAAAGTGATAGCTCAGCCAGAATTTAATATTCTGTCATCATTTTTCTACCCTCATGTGTTCCAAACAAGTGTGATGCTTTGTATTATGTGGAACACAAAATATGTTAGACAGAATGTTAGGGACTGACAGTCTCAGTCACCATTCACTTTCAATATATATATATATATATATATATATATATATATATATATATATATATATATATATATATATATATATATATGAGAGAGAGAGAGAGAGAGAGAGAGAGAGAGATAAACATTCACTGAAAGTAAATAGTGACTCAGGCAAACATTCTGTCTAATATCTCCTTATTGTGTTGCATGGAAGAAAGAAAGTCATACGGGTTTGGAACAACATAATGGTGAATGATGATAGAATTTCCATTAATAATAATAATAATTCTGTAGTACGTTAAATGTGTATTATATAATGGAATATAGGGGAGTAAACGTCTATTATGTCATTTGTGAAAGTAACGAGTTACTACTTGAGTACTCTTTTAATTGAATACTTTCTTACTCTTACTCAAGTAATTATTTATGTTAGTACTTTTACTTCTACCTGAGTAATTTTTTTTTTTTTTGAAGTAATTGTACTTTTACTTGAGTACAGATTTTGGCTACTCTACCAACCTCTGATCACAGCAGTGCTGATTTAGGTCCATATAGCATGGTTGCGAGTTTGATATTGCTTATATATACATCAGTTCAATGAACAAGTAAATTTAAAAAAATTAGGAAAAACTGAGTACGGTCATAAAAACGCATTTGTGCATGGAACTACTTTATTACGCGACGGATCAGAATCTGCCGTTGCTGGTTCAAACCAAATGATGCATACAAGCCTCCGTTAGTAATTAAAAAATGTAACTTCAGAAATAGTATCACGGCTTGTGCTGTTTCTAACAAGTTATTGGAGAAACAAGGATGGATGGATGTGTGTGTGTGTGAGAGAGAGAGAGTGTCTGTGTGTGTGTGTGTGAGAGAGAGAGAGAGAGAGAGAGAGAGAGATGGAGCAAGTGCGATCACCTGTTGCCACTCCCAAGCAGAGATGCTGTCAGCTTTCTGAA
Source organism: Myxocyprinus asiaticus (assembly GCF_019703515.2). NCBI lineage: Eukaryota > Metazoa > Chordata > Actinopteri > Cypriniformes > Catostomidae > Myxocyprinus > Myxocyprinus asiaticus. The sequence goes on along the minus strand of NC_059354.1, from coordinate 6,572,686 downwards.
GATCAGCTTTCTCAGTGGAAAAATAGCGGTTCAAGTGCGGTATTCCTCTCTATTTCATGGTAGCCGGTGCGCTAGAGTCATTCACTATAGAAACCGTAATGTCCCCTGCCATTTTAAACAGTATGTATCCAATGTGGAAACTCCGGTAAGAGGTAAGCGCCTTGAGTTCTGTAATCAATCAGTCTGTTGTGTTTCTCAGCTGTGATGGGCCGTAATGCTGAAGTTGTTCGTTTAAAGCCGTTTAAAGCTATTTCCTAGCTTTAGTAGTGTAGTAGCGACCAAGGAGCGCTGTTGTATGTAAACAGTGGCTGACGCGGATTCACTTCACGTCACCAACTGGCTCATATTACACACAAATATTATCTTTTGCCACCACCTGCTGGCTAACATATGTAATGTAAAAAAAAGACAAACAGTAGCTCTTAACACATCAGCACTGCTCTTACACTTTAGTTTAGAATGCACGAACACAAGTGGAGTCATACACACAGTGAAGCGTCCGAGTGCTGATGGTGTCAGACCATCAGTGCTCATGGAATGTTTCTTGTCCAATCAGATTCGAGGACCGGAACTAACTGTTGTGTGTGTGTATATGTATATATATATATATATATATATATATATATATATATACTGTATATATATTATACATAAAAATGACTACAAATATTAAGAGTGCAGCCTTTCGAGGTTACATGAATCAGGCTTTGTGGCCCCTGAGCTTTTCAAAGCAGTGATATGGCTCAGGCTGGTTTAACAGAAGCCTTTACTATGATGAGTACTTTAGTATGTGCTGCACAGTGGTCATCTGTGTGATGTTTTACTCACCTCCCCTTGAAACACCATCTCATAACCTTCCCGGTTCTTTATCTTATGGTAAAGATACTCAGATAGCTCCAGACACCTGTCTATGTGCTTCTCAAAGCCAATGGTACCCTGTTATAGAGGGAAAATCCTTTTCATTGCATGACCAGGACAGTGCAGTAAACCTCTCAATTCACTGATTCTTGAGATAAGGGACAAAACATGTCCTACATAAAAAAAAGTCCTCTTTATGTTAAATTCAATATATTTAATTTATGTTAAATTAAATTCATAATAATAAAAATACTGAAAAAGTTATATCTAAAGGAAATGTGTATAATAGAGCATTTAATACTTATATTTTTAAATAAGTTTCATCAGAATTGTATTAAATGCATGCTCTGTACTTGTAACATGCAACTTAACCTGTCCTCAGCAAGAGGTCACAATGTTAGTGCCAAACAAAGTGTTTACGAGTGCAACAAATTCATAAATATAAATATCATATGTAAGGTAGGAAGCTGTAAGATATCAAACAACACAAAGTAAATTTTAAATGATATTTGCCTATCAAAAATCTGCCTATCAAAGTTTCCTCAATTTGTGTCAACTCTGTCTCAACCTATAACTCTGAGGACCCCTTTCCCACTTCCTGCTAATGGTGGATGCAACAGTAGGACACATGGTCTGGTAATTTTAATATTTTTTATATTTTAAACAGACAGTGTTGAAGTATCTGCGGTTACAGCTTCAACATCTGTTGTGATAATTTCTGTTAAGAATTGTAAAACAATTTTGACATTTTCATTTAGGATATAGAGCAGTGCTTGAAGTGGAAGAAAAAAGTGCAGGTACTCTTCTTGTTAGTATTAAACTTTTTAATTATTATTATTTTATTTATTTTTTTATTTTTTTGGTAAATAAATTACACTGTGAAAAATGTATTTAATTAACATTTTTAAGGTCTGGCCATAAATTCCTTCTTAAGATCTGGCTGAAGAACAAACATGACCTCACACCCTCAACTAACAAACAGGTTTTGATTAACTTTACTTTGAATATAAAAACATACAATGTAAGGTTACTGTTTATAAAAACTGAGGAAGAACATTTAGATCTGCTTAAAGGTGAAGCGTTTAACTTTTTATCTCAAAATACGTTCTACTATCCCAGTTTATTGTTCATTGAAAACTATACAGTAAGTAAGCCATATGTGGGTTAACCTCCCCCAAAAGTATAAACACTGAGCCTCCCAAGCACTATCAAAACATTGCTCAGCTGCTCAGCTCCACCCATCCCTTTCTAGCTCAAACTATAGCGTGAGTTTGGGGGCGTGGCTACTTGAACTAGCCGTTCAGCCGGGAGAATAGGAACAACCATGGCAGACAGTGGAAAAGAAATTTAGCTTTGTCAACAGATGTTAAAGCCAAAATTCAAAGACTTGATAAAAGACACAGAGACAGAGAATGGAGTAAAACAAGAGTGAACATTGGCGTCGCATTTACAAGGTGGAGGACACACTCACACACACACACCACCAATGATTAGATCACTCTGGCAAATGGGAGCACCAATAATGAGATTGCCACGCAAGTCGATAATACACTGCCGCCCCTCCCCGCCTAGGGTGCCAAAATAGTCAGAAACGGCACTGTCGTTACGCTTACTAATTACCAGAACTATCTTCATTTGCTCGATCCCGTGCACCGCACATTCAGCTAGCCATTCAATCCGGTGATGTCATCACACAATGGGATTCCTCTGCTACACTTTCTGTCCGGTGTGTTTATGTTATAGTGGTCTTTTTCATTATGATGTTAAATGTTTATCACCTTTTATTTAGTATTGCCTATTTGTTCATAGGGAATGAGAGAGTGCGAAAGGGTGTGATGAGTCTGAGGGGTGTTGGCAAAGGTTGTTTGAAAACTTTATTTTTGTAATTCTGTTTGGTGCCACTAGTAGCGCAGAAATTTCACACTTCACCTTTAAGTCTGTATCTTTGACAGTATCAGCCCACATAAGAGACTGGCAATCTAATGTAGAACTGTCTTTTTACACAAAATAAATGTAGCCTAAAACAGAAAAATGAGCATTATGTCTGTTTTTTTGTTTTTTCCTTTTTCTTTATTATTCCTCCCATTCAATGAGAGGACAATTAGCTTTTCCTTGTCCTGCACACATGAATTTGCACACAGGAGCCAGATAATTGTGCAAATAATAATCATTAGAATCGGTGAACAAACTGATTTGATGATTTTCAGGATTGTGAACACTGACTCACATCTGTATATAGAACCAAACAAAATCAGGATATATGCACGTTTGCTGGTTCAGCTTCACATAATCTTTTCACGAGCACTATAGAAAAAAGCACATTTTCAGTGTATTTTTTTTGAAGGTTCGGTTTTCATCATCAGTTGATCTTTTGTGAAAAAAGGTTGTGCATATAAGCTGACATCACTTCTGTAACAGCTTTGGCATTTTTTTTAAGTCTGTAGTTTTTACTGCTAAACAATTTGCATAAATACATTTGATTGAATAAGATGCGATAAAATCAGCTGGTCCGTGTTTTATAGAAGAGTGTAACTGAACTATGCCCAGACAAGCTTAAACATCCTCTGGAACTGTACCATGGCTCACTTGACGACCACTGATGCTGTTGCACGTGTTAAGTGTTGTTAAGTTTTGCGCAGAGAGTGCTTGGATGTTTACTGCGATTTTATCAAAATCATTTAGAGGGTCAGATAAAAGTGATTGGTGGGCCGCATCAAATCACTGACTTACATTAAATAAAAACATTACATCATACAGGGAGACTCTGAGAAGTAGTGGTATGCAAGAAATCTGCCGGTACTCAGTAGACTAAACAAGAGAAGTGCAGGCAATGCATACCAGTGATTACCCGCCCACTTCACGCACTGTTATAGAGGCAGCTTTAACTGAGGAAAAGAAAATCTAAATGGCTTCAGTGTACAAAATAAGGTTAAGATGGAAAAATATTCCATTTTGTCAACTCCTTCAGAATTTTCTGAATAGTGTGAAAACAGATAGAACTAATTTAATGAACACCATTATTAGATAGTTAAAGACTTTACACTCTTGTCGGATAGATCAAATTAGAATAGTATGCTTTTTAGTGTGTCTGACAAGTTGACACAAATTACAGTAAGTTATCATGTGAATAAATATCCATTTTCAGAAAAAAAGTAAAAATAAATAAATAAAAAAAAACCTGTTCCCTTACATGGTTCCTTAGCTGAGACCTTTGTTTACAAATATATTCATTTCAAAATAATTTAGTATTAAAAAGTATATAAGGTTTTTCCCTTATTACAAGAGTCAGTGAATAACATCTGTTCATCCCACATGGCCAGCCATCCATCCAAACATCTTTTTTATCAGTCTTTTCAGTATTTCTTTTATCATTCATCCATTTACTTACTCCATCCATCCATCCAACCATCCATGGATTTATTCATTCTCTCTATCCATCCATCCATCCATCCATCCATCCCTTCATTCTATCATCCATTCAGTAATTTTATCACCCACCCATTCATTCATTCATTCATTAATTCACCATACTCTCACTCAATCACCTTCTATTCATTCATTCATTCATTCGATTGTTCATTCCATTCATCCATCCATCCATTCATTCATTCATTCACTCATTCATTCCCCTGCTCTCATTCAAACACTTAGATGCTCTGATCTCTGGATGATCTATCTGCACACCTTTGACTTCCACATGAGCCAGAATTTAAAGATGTCTACATGCCGGCCGCACTGAATGACTTTATCGCCTGTGTCATAGGTGACGTCATACTGCTTGTCAGGCTGAAAGAGATACCCAGCACACATGGAGTTGCAGCCCTGCAGAAGACCCTGTTACACACATACACAAAGTGAGACTGTAGAAAAACTGAGAGAAGATGCACATGATGACATGTCAAACTCAGATGGAGAGATAATGATAGTCAGATAGCAGATGATGACAAGCTTCAATGAGCAAATATCTTGACCCTCATTCCCTCCCTCGCTCTTTTTTTGTTTCTGTGTTTCTTTGTCTCTCTGCCTCTCTTGTTCTCTCGTTCTCATCTAGTTTTCTTTGTACTGTGTCATTGATTTTTCCTCCATTATTTTACGATTCAGATTCACTCATTTGCTGCCACCCCTATTTCTTTCTCTCTCTCTCTCTCTCTCTCTCTCTCTTTTACCTTCTCTCGCACCAGTATAGCAGAGCACTGTAGTGGAACGCCCATCATCTTGTGAGGATTCCATGTGACGGAGTCAGCTCTGCAGAAACAACACAGTGCAGGCACATATGTGTAGTTGATTTTTAGAGTAAAAGCAAAGAACGTTATAGTGTGTAGCAACAATTGTAACTAATTAGGTATTTCTACATTTGTCCACCTCACTTTTAAGAAATAATCATTATATTTTAACAGTTCTGTTTCGCTTGGTCATGGTGCAAAGAAAAAAAAATGTTCCTCTCTGCGTAGAATGACTAATAAGCAGAAGCCTCTGCCAACATGTTGCATTGATAATTAACTATACAAATGTACAAGCAGTAGTTGGTAATCCTGCTATGGCTAGCGCACACTTACCTGCCTATCAGCAAGTCAGTTCAGCCTACTAAGCAATTGTTACTTTACTTCATTTTATAATAATAGTTTATAATATGTGCCCACTGTTCAGATGGTCACTACACCCCTGGTGTGTAGTGTAATGTAATGTATGATACCTCTCAATGCCGTTCAGCTTGTGTCTGTGTTTCCTGGACATTAACAGTCCTCCGCCCCACGCTCCCTTAAAACACATATTCACACCTTCAGTTCCATTAAAATGTGGTCAACACACATAATCAGAGTATCAAATTTATAATGAGATAATCACAAACTTACATCCACATGAAGCCACATGTTGTATTTCTCACAGATGTCAGCAATCTCACTGATTGGATCGAAGGCTCCATATACTGTAGATCCAGCTGTGGCATTTACAAACAGCGGCACAAACCCCTGGACAGCACAGAAACAAACGAGCCCTTTCACAAGATGAACTGAACTTTTCATAGATTACAATGGAAATCAGAACTAAATCTTTAAAACTAAACTCAATTATTGTTCCTGAAATTAATAAAGTGCTTATAACAGACTTAACTGACTTAATGGTTAGTGTGGTGACACAAACATGTAAGTGACCATGCTAATATTCTGATATCACTTAGTTAAATAATACCTGTGACCAAATTATTACTGACTGGTTGTCTTATACCTGTATATCTGGCATATAAATTGTGCATTATTACAATGAAAACTCACATCTTGATCTCTGATCTTCTGTACTGTGGTCTTTTAATAGTGATGTTAAATGAATATTCCATGTTCAGCTTTATAACTCTAATGCTCTTGCAAAAAGAAGTCTACAGGACAAGTCATTAAAGGTTAAAAGGGCTTAAATCAGAAATGTGTCAAATGTATTTTTGTCCAAGCACTTATAACAACTGCCCCATAAGAAATGTGTTTGTTTGAGCTGTAAGTTGCTTAAATCATCCTTTTATCGGCGGGAATACTGTTCTGGGAAAACAAATGTCTGGTTATGCCTTATCAACGTAATTCTGTTTGATAAGTCTGTTTCTGGTATCCCTGTGCATATTATGTGAAAGTTGCCATGTGTAACAGCTTTACATTGTGATGACAAGAGTTGAAACATTGGATTATAACTTTACACAAGTTTCTTAAATGATTTTATCACACTAACAGTGTTGGGTAAGTTACTCCAAAAAAATAAATAATCCCTTACAGAATACCAATCACTTCTCTGAAATTGTAATTAGATAACTGATTACGTCATGGAAATAGTAATGGCATTACTATTGACCTTTTTAAGTTAATTTCCACTCAACACATTCAAAATAAAGTCTATATTTCCTTCTCTTCTGTTGACATAAGTCATACACTCATCATCACGTGTTTCTCCCTTACAATGGTTCATTATTGGGCGTGTGCACTTCGGTTCTTACAGAAACACAAATAGACATACCTATGAGCGTAATTAATTTTTTAATGTGTTCCATGTAAAGAATATTATTTTAGACGTGTGTGTAACCAAAGAAATGTAAATGTAACTTTATTGATAGGCAGTAAGTGTAATCTTTTGCACTTTACAAGAATTTAAAATGTAATCAGTTACATTACTTTTGGATAAAAAGTAATTATATTACAGTAACTAATTACTTGGTAACACTTTATAATAACTTTATAAATCATTAACAAATATTATATAATGCTTAACAGATCTTTAGTTAATGTATATTTAAATACTTGGAAATATGAGATAATGTGCTTATAAATGTTTACTAATGAATTTAACTAATATTAAATAATCTAAAATACTCATTAGTTATAATAAATTCAAAATACTTTTAAAACTTTCAAAATTCTATTAAACTTTAATTCATATATGGCCTTGAACTTTTTAACATCAACAAACGATTCTAACAAGTGTTATTTAATGATGAACAGATCATTGAATGCTTACAGTTGTCAGTAAATGTCAATTCATACAGTATATGAGCTCATGCACATTTTTTACAAATGTTTTCAAAAAAAATAATTTAATCACTTCACACACTATTCATGTTACAAATTATTCATTAATGTTCAGCTAAATAGTAACCAAGGTCCAGTAAATGTTTGTAAAGGTTAACAAAACAATATTTAGTACCTTAATGAGCATTGGACATTCAGCTACTGTAACACTGAGCTACACTCATCTGAACATTTACAATTCCTTTAAAATCAGAAGAAATTTATGCAATTGCAAATGGCGATTCACCGTTTGCAAGTTGCGAGATTTGGTCAAGAAATGCAACGACTGAGTCAAATTCCCGGCGAAGTTCTACACTACCCACAATCCTCCTGATGCAAGGTCCTCCGTTCAGAGACCACAGATTCTCGGCAATGGAAAAAAGTGACTGCCCACTCCCAGGCGCAAAATTCCACCACTGTTGATTTAGCTGAAACTTTCTGTCAATAAGCGTTGATTCATTTACATTTTTGTGTAATACCAGGTTTATTGCAAGACCTGTAGAAACTGCTCGAAAATGGAAGATCCAGAAAACAACATGTGTTTTTTTAGTCAGAATCTGTATTAGTAAATATTTTTTCAGAAAAAAAAACAAAACAAAACAAAAAAACAGAAAGATTAATATTGTGGATTTTTTCCCTTTTTGTTTTATATTATAAACCTGTTATTGAATCAATAAGCAGTTTTTTTTCTCTCACTCAATGTTGTTTATGTCAGTAGCAAGTATACAACTAAATTCAACCACTTACAGTAGCTCGAAGTCCAATGCCCATAAAGGTACTAAATAATTATTTGCAAACATTTATAAACATTTACAATGGATGAATAGTTTAAACTTTAGATTGGGCACTACAAAAATATGAACAAATAATTAATAAATTATTTGAAATATATATATATATATATATATATATATATATATATATATATTTGTAAAAGCCTGCATACATACCAATAGGTGTCACTTTGTTTTAAAAAGTGGTGGGGACAGTTTGGTTTAATTAGGTTATGTGCGGATAATGTCAAATAATCTTTTACTGTTTGATAAAAAGTAATTCTCAATCACCAATTCAAACGCTCCAATAAATATTTTATTTAATTAATTTAATAACTTGAGCCAAACATCTAATTATTTTGTTAGTCAGTTGATAAATGCATGGATCAGTTACTATTAGACAGAATGACTGATTGGTCTCATGGTACAATTTTCACATCTAGTACAAGGAGTTCTGGGATATAATCCACCCTAATATAACTTTTTATTTGAATAAATAAAGATTGCATATGTACATTAGTGGAAGTATATCATGAGCAGAGACACATCTGTTTGCAAAGGAGCACAAGCTGCTCAACAGTGGAGCGAGTAGAATGCATGTCTAGATGAACGAGAGAACATCGCCGCCCGCTGTCACTCAATGCCACAGATAACAGCCGTAACAAATGAGCAGTCAAAATTACAAACTCCAGCATTGGACCACTACACACACAAACAAAATAAAAACTCCTGCTCAAGAGCTGGAAATGTTTCTTCTGCATTAGACACTTGTCTTACGAAAGCTATTTCAAAAAGTGGTGGGGACAAAATTGGCAAAGGAAAAAAGTGGTATTTGTAGAGGTGGGGAATACATTACCCATGATGCATGTATAAGGGGGTTTCTAGGTGAAACGGAAAGTAAAGAGTTTGTTATGACCTGATCCACTTGTCTCCTGTTCCTTGAAACATACCTAATAGTACAGTAGGGACATGTCCAGCCGTCCCACCTATAAATGACGCCTCTGTACATACCACAACAAACAAACAGCAAATGTGTGGCCTTTACAGACCTCGATTACTAATTTCCTTGACATTAATGTATAATTTGTAAACATGAATAGTGCATGAAGTAGTGAAAAATACAAATAATCTATTAAAACATTTGTAAATATAAAAAGTGCATGAGGTCATGCTGTATATGAATCAAAGTTACATTTATAAGCATTCAAATGTACAATAACAATTACACTGGCAGACAAAAGTTTGGAATAATGTACAGATTTTGCTGTTTCGGAAGGAAATTGGTACTTTAATTTACCAAAGTGTCATTCAACTGATCACAAAGTATAGTCAGGACATTACTGATGTAAAAAACAGCACCATCACTATTTGAAAAAAGTCATTTTTGATCAAATCAAGACAGACCCCATTTCCAGCAGCCATCACTCCAACACCTTATCCTTGAGTAATCATGCTAAATTGATCATTTGGTTCTAGAAAATCACTTGCCATTATATCAAACACTGCTGAAAGCTATTTGGTTCATTAAATGAAGCTTAACATTGTCTTTGTGTTTGTTTTTGAGTTGTCACAGTATGCAATAGACTGCCATGTCTTTTGAAAGAAACAGCTTTCTCTAGAAACTCACTAGTCAATGGCGAGTTTCACATAATTAATAATTTTTCACATTATTAATGTCCTGACTATACATTGTGATCAGTTGAATGACACTTTGGTGAATAAAAGTACCAATTTCTTTCCATAAGAGCAAAATCTGTACATTATTCCAAACCTTTGGCTACCAGTGAACAAATGATCTGTTAATCATTTTATAACATTTGATTAAAAATCATTTTCAGATATTAAAAATTGCAAAGCCATATATGAATAAACGTTACATTATACAATAACATTTGTATTTGAATTCACATTAACTAATGATCTGTAATGTTAGTTAAATAACATTAACAAACAATTTTCTTATCTTTCTAACTATTTGAAAATACATTAACTAATGATCTGTTAAGCATTATGCTGTATAATTTGTTAATTATTTATAAATGAAAGTTATTTTAAAAGTGTTACCAATTACTTTGGTTATTAACACTGCACACTAGTCTCATGTTAACACATATAAATGTTTAAAGCTGCAGTGTGTAATTTCCGTATCGCCAGCATCACAAAACGGTTTTCAAACAGGTTTCCCGAACACTCCTCCTATCTACTGTTGGTCGTCAAACAGATAGTCCCACCCCAAACTCAATAAATAACCCATGTAATAAACAATCAGTGTGACCGCTGCCTTTTAACATGAAAACTGGCATATTAAAATCATTGTCATAGGTAGGGTTGACAGAGAGGTGTTTTGAATATTTTATCTCGTGCACAGGAGACTCACCTTCTGTTTGACATCAATGACCTTGGCCTCCAGATCAGCGGGAATGACTCTACCTCTAACAGAGAGACGCAAATGTAACAGACTCTCGCTGATGAGAGGGTCTACAGACATACAGCACACACAGACAGAGCTTGCCCTTACCTCTCATCTGTGCTCAGCAAGATTAGATTCTCTGTGCCGAAACCCAGCGCTGCACTCGCTTTCTTTATAGAATAGTGACTCTGTGAACAGTATTTCAACAATAGTATGTCAAGCCACATTTTTGAATGGTGGTTCTTATATTGGTTATTCATTTTTCTCAAATGAGTATCCAGGAGATAGTTCAGGAGATAGTTCACCCAATAATGAACATTTTATCACCATTTGCTCATTTACTGAATGTCTTTTCATTTGAAACTTGTATGATTTTCTTTCATTTATGGAACACAAAGGAAATGTTTTTCAGAATGTCTGCGCTGATCTTTTCCATTAAAAAAATTAATAAAAATGAATGGGATGGGAGGCTGTCGAGCTCCAGAATAGACAAAAAAAAAAAAAAAAAAAAGCCTAATAAAAATGCCATAATATGGTGCGTGTCATAATCTGGTGTACAATCAAATATAGTGCACCAAGACATGTCACACTAGGTTTGACTACATTGATGATCGGTCACAGATCCTAAAATTTAAATTTTTCAGTGACAGTGTTAATGCAAGAGCTTGCATTGCCATTAGTGCTTAACAATACAAGTTCTTGCATGAACACATGAGCAACACTGTCCAACAGATGTCAAAAGTTTCTCTGAAAAATTATTGTTTCTCACCAAAACCTATCTTGTGCCTTTAGAAGACTTGTTACAAATGACATGCATGACAGAATGTTTATTTTTGGGTGAACTATCCCTTAACAAAATTAACAAACACTTGAGTTGCACTAATGTTCCCTTTGTTAAGGTTTTATGCAAGGATTCATTGACTAATAACTCATTTACAAATGCATTATAAATGATTTATGATTACAACAACATGAATAAAAAGAGTGACTGTGACTTGCCAAATAGTGAGCACTTTTACCTCATGTTAAAAATCCTAAGTAACGTTTATTCAACATTAGTAACCTATGAAAATGTACCATTATGTAAAGTGAAAACCTATGAAGCATTTATTAAGGAGTTGCCCACATTAGAAACCTATGTACATAAAGTTCAGTATGGTTTAATGGTCATCAGGCTTTATTATATGATATATGCTGTGAATGAGCACGAAGACCTGAAAAGTGTATTTACAGAGGACTTTAGGTAACTAAAGACTAGTTAAAACCATTCTTTTGATATCAATGTGACAATAAAGTGACAACACAAGTGAGTCAAGACATCAAAGTGATGAATATAAACACAAAGTGTGCTGTAGCTAAATGACATAATCGCTCATTTTTATCTCACTATAACAGTAGAAATTTGCTGCATTGTGACATAAATCATTAATTAGGGCATTATATATTTTTGATTAATACAAGTACGAAAAAGTGCTATTAAGCATTTGTAAAAGTAAGTTAAAATGCTCGCTATTTGGAAAGTATTGAAGAAAAGTCACCATTGTTATTCATGTTATTATAACTGCAGATCATTATCAATCATTTATAATGCATTTGTAAATCAATTATTAGTCATCAATGAAGCCTTTCATAATCTCTTAACAAATGGAACATTCATGTAAATTGTTAGTAACACTTGTGAGCATCAACCCAAATTTAGTGATAATTCAAAAATATTAGTAACACTTTCAGGCTCTGAAACAATGACCATTTAAATACACTCAGACACACAACCTTACAGAGATAGATAGAGGGATAGAGAGAGAGATACAAAGGGCGATAGAGAACAGTGAGTGAATGACATACATGTTCTGAGGTGAAGAGCACCAGTCTGGGAACAGCTGCCATGCCTTTGATTTTAACCTCAGGGAAGTGTTTGTACCGTGCCACCATCACACTGTACATGTTCGAAACTGCTCCTCCTGCAAGAACACAAACGCTTTGCTACATTTATCTTGATGGCCTAAAGTAAATGAGTAGATCAGTAGGCCTAGTGTTGTGTACAAACACTAGAAGAACAGACAGAAATATCGATTTAACACAGAGAAAAAATAAAACTGGAAAAAAATGTATGCAATTAATTATGTCCTAGGACTGTAATAAGGAATAATCCTACCATCGTAACAAGTCATGCTTGAAGTACCACCTTCATATTTTTTACGAGTCTCAGTCAGCAGGGGGCAGTAAGCGCAACTTCAGCTGTATATGCAATGTGCAGCTCTAAAGGCAACAAACCACACTTACTGACAGCACAAGATGAGGATGCGTTCTTGTGTTCAAACTCAGCTGGACAGAGAACAACTGTGAATGCAGGGGTCTTAAAGACATTATTTTTTAATATTCAAGAAACACTTAACTTGACACAGCATCCTAAAAACGTTGTTCATAATGCGACGCAACCAAAGTGAGGTGCTGCAAAAGCATCCGTCTGATGCATGTGTACATAGATGCATCCATAGAAAACTGCTTATAATAAGTCCAATAAGTCTACCTCAGACAGACTGACAAATTCAATTGCTAAACAGATTCCTGTTAGGGTTGCAAACTGTCCCACATTAGCTGGTATGCCCCAAATATCGGTTGTAACACTCAAGTAGGACAACCCTCCCTCACTGGACAGCACCGTCTCTGTATTCAAGTGCTCAAAATGCTTAAAACGTCCCATTTTGAAGGCATCAACTCCTGTATTCGAGCATCTTAACTTCTTGTGTGCTGGTTCAGTTTACTTCTGAACGGACTGGTTGACGGAGACTTCTGTTGGGTCTTAAAGGTATCCTTTAGGCTGTTGGCTAGTATTTCCTTGCATGGCTGCCAAAACTCTAAGTATAATTTAGAATTTCCTAAAAACATAGAACAATGTTTTATTTCCAAAAATATTTCTAGAGGTAAAGGGGACATTTCCCCCAACCACAGGTTATAATATCCTGGAATTGTTACTTGTATGAAAAGTAATTTTTAATAATTATAAATGTAAATACTGGCTATATAATATCAAGATATCAAATGTAGAATTTAAATCTATAACGTCTAAATATTCAAAAAATGATAATAATAAATAATTCTGGAAGCGGGGGTGGGGGCGTGGCCGAGCGCCGTGCTGTGGGGAGTGAGGCTGGGTGAGATAAGTGGTGAATGATTTCCACCTGTGCTTATCACCTGTTTTATGTTTCAGTGAGGAGTGACAGGGGCTAATAAGGAGAGGAGACAGCGGCAGATGAGAGAGAGAGCCCAGCTATCTGTTACAGTAACCCAGACTCAAAGATGGTGGTGAACCCAAAAGCAGGTATTTATTAAACAAACACAGACAGCAAATGGCAGGTGAGTGATAAATGAGCAGACTGGTTCAAGAACAGACAGCAGTACTCGATGGAGGTTATTGAATTTGCAGATAGATGTATTACTTGGGTTGGAGGATAACACCACGGGAAGGAGACGCAGGAGAGGAGACTTGGAACAAACTTCAGAACAGCGCTGGAGAGGAATCATCGAGGGACTGGCATCTGAAGAGTCAGGTAAGTAGAAGGTAAGTGAGTCTGTATACTGCTATGATACCAGTCGAAGACTGAAGGGAGAGTGGAGTGTTATATAGAGGAGCTGATTAACACAGTGATTGGAGACAGGTGCGGGTGATCAGTATTTGGGGGAGCGGGAAGGTTGAGTGTTTGTGACGGGAAGGTCAGGTGGATCTGTGACATTACCCCCCAACCCACGGACCGCTCCTGAGGGACGAGCCTCCCGACACCGTGGCTGACCCCGTCTATGAGGAGCTGGATGGTCTGGGTGAGTGTCGTGGAAGTTAGTGAGTAGGGTCGGGTCCAGGATGTCGTCTCGGGGTACCCATGACCTTTCTTTGGGACCATAGCCCTCCCAGTCTATGAGGTACTCGAGGTGACCCCTGTGGCGTCGAGAGTCCAGGATGTCATGAACTTCGTAGATGGGTCTGTCTTTCAGGATAAGTGGCTGGGGGGTCGTCAGCTGTATCAGGTTCTGAGGGGTGAGGAGAAAGAGACGGATAGTGAGGTTTCAGGAGGGAGACATGGAAAGTAGGGTGAATGCAGTATTCGGGGGAAGTTGTAGTTGGTAGGTGACTGGATTAATTTGTTTAGTGATAGTGAAGGGACCAATGTAATGGGGACTTAGCTTTTTGCATGGTAGGTGCAGCCGGATGTCCTTATTGGAGAGCCAAACCTTCTGCCCGGGTTGGTAACTGGGGGTTGACGATCTCCAGGCATCGGCAAGGATCTTCTGGCGGCGCACAGCCCTCTGCAGGTGATGGGGGCTAAGTCCCAGACCCTCTCGCTCTCTCTAAAACAATAGCTGACCGCTGGGACATCAGATGGCTCTCTGGACCAGGGGAAAAGAGGAGGTTGGTAGCCGAGTACACACTGGAAAGGTGTTAAGTTGATGGATGGTTGATGTAAGGAATTCTGTGCATACTCGTCCTAGGACAGAAAATGACTCCAACGGTTCTAGCGGTGATGACAGAAGGTTAGAAGGAAACGGTTGATCTCCTGAATTTTCCTCTCAGTCTGCCCATTGCTCTGAGGATGATAACCAGAAGAGAGGCTGATGGTCACTCCCATGATGGAAAAGAAAGCTCTCCAGACTCTGGAAATGAACTGGGGACCTCTGTCTGAGATGATATCTTTGGGAAACCCGTAGTTTCAGAACACATGGTTGAAGAGGGCTTCAGCGGTTTCAAAGGCTGTGGGAAGACCTTTGAGGGGTATCAACTTGCAGGCTTTGGAGAATTGGTCAACGACCATCAAAACACAGATGAATCCCTCAGAAGATGGCAGGTCCATGATAAAGTCAACCTCAAGGTGTGACCAGTGTTGGCGTGGGATGGGTAGCAGAAGGAGCTTGCCAGTCGGTAGATGTCGAGGAGTTCGGGACATGGCACATTCCGGGCATACCTGGACGAACCTTCTGACATCTTTGTCCATGCAAGTCCACCAGAACCAGTCCTATATAAGCGAGAGGGTCTATTGGTCCCAGGGTGGCTAGTGCCCAAGAAGGAGTGGAAGAAGTCAATGAGTGATAAACGTTGAGAGGAGGGTACAAAGGTTCTGTTGGTGGGACAGCCCGGTGGAGCAGGTTCAGTGGTGGTGGCATCAGAGATTCTATCGTCCAGGGACCATTGGATAGGGCTTACAATTATGTGAGGAGGTAGGATGGTGTGCTCACTTCTCAGGGCTTTCCTCTGGAGCGTAAAGTCAGGAAAGGGCATCCGCCTTGATGTTCTTGTTCCCCGGATGATAGGATATTGTAAAACTGAAGCGTGTGAAGAAGAGGGCCCAACGTGCTTGGCGAGGATTTAGACGACGAGCCTCTCGAAGGTACTCGAGGTTCTTGTGGTCTGTTACTACCTGGAAGGGGTGTAGGGCCCCCTCTAGCCAATGCTGCCACACTTCCAGGGCCAAATTGACAGCCAGGAGCTCCCGGTTTCCAATGTCATAATTTTGCTCCACCGGGAAGAGTTTTCGAGAGAGGAAGGCATATGGATGGAGCTTAGATGGTTTCCCCTGCTGATGAAAAAGCACGGCTCCTACGCCATTAGTGGAGGCATCTACTTCTACCACAAAAGGCTTACTAGGATCGGGGTGGATGAGAAGTGGAGCCATGGTGAAGGCTTCCTTCAGATGTTGGAAGGCGTAGGAAGCCTCGGAGTTCCAGATCAGAGATTTAGGCTTGGATCGGAGAAGAGATGTTAAGGGGGCTGTGAAGATTTAATTCCTGATAAAGCTACGATAGAAGTTGGCGAAAACCAAGAAGCGCTGGAGTTCTCTGATGGTAGGAGGAGTGGGCCAGGATCACACAGCCTCTACCTTCCCCTCATCCATCTGGATACCCTCAGGGCTGATGTTGTAACCTTGGAACTGCAGGGACGACTGATGAAAGGAACAGTTCTCAGCCTTGAGGTACAGATGGTATTCCCTCAGCTTTTCCAACACTAGCGCAACGTGTTGACGATGGTCGGTCTCGTTCCGGGAGTACACCAGAATATCGTCGATGTAAACAAGGATGAATCAATGGAGGTACTCGTGGAACACCTCATTCATGAAGCCCTGGAATACGGAGGGGGCGTTGACAAGGCCATACGGCATCACCCGGTACTCGTAATGGACGGTTGGAGTTACAAAGGTGGTCTTCCATTCATCTCCCTTCCGGATTCAAATGAGGTTATACGCGCTGCGCAGTTCCGCTTGGTGAAGATGGTAGCTCCTCTCAACAGTTCCAAGGCAGCCGGGACGAGGGGAAGTGGATATTGGAACTTTACCATTATCTTGTTGAGGGAGCGGTAATCAATACAGGGCCAGAGACCTCCGTCCTTCTTTGCCACGAAGAATAAGCTCAAAGCAGCAGGGGATGTGGAAGGTCAGATGTAGCCTTGGTTGAGAGCCTCCTCGATGTACTCCTCCATGGCCTTCTGTTCAGGGATGGAGAGAGGTTATATTTTGCCACGGGGCACTGGCTCACCAGGGAGAAGGTCTATTGCACAGTCCAAAGGTCAGTGAGGTGGAAGTTGTGAGGCGCGGAGTGGGAAGAAGACGTCCTGGAAGTGGGAGTAACAGGATGGGATTTCCACAGAGGTGGAGTGGATAGGACTCTCGATGGATGTGGAGTTGAGACAGAGAGGAGGAGATTTCTTGGCGATAGTCGAGGGCCTTGGAATGGGAAGATTGGGGA
This sequence comes from Myxocyprinus asiaticus, assembly GCF_019703515.2. Classification (NCBI taxonomy): domain Eukaryota; kingdom Metazoa; phylum Chordata; class Actinopteri; order Cypriniformes; family Catostomidae; genus Myxocyprinus; species Myxocyprinus asiaticus. The sequence continues at coordinate 6,555,374 of NC_059354.1, read as the reverse complement.
AACAGGTAGGAAAGCATTGGGAGCCCCACTTCAAGACGTCGCCCAAAGACAGGAAATAATGGGGGAATGCAGTTTGAGCCATGGGCGTCCCAACATGATGTCAGCGGTCAAGTTCTCCAAAACCAGGAGGGTGATGGTTTCATGGTGCAGACACCCAACTTGGAGTGTCACGGGACCCACACAATGATGAATCACACCTCTGCCAATGGGTTTGCCAATAATGGATTGGATCTTTAGGTTGGGCTGACATGGCCGCGGATGGAGCTGGAGTTGGTGACAGAGCGCATCTGAGATGAAGTTGCTGGCTAACCCAGAGTCGAGGAGTGCGAGTACTGTAAGGGAATAGTTGGGAGCAGTAAGTGTCACACTGGTAGACAAGGGAGAGGAACAAACTTTAGAGTAAGTAACATGACTCACCAGTGGGCATGGAGGACGAATGGGACATGCCGAGATGACGTGTCCCTTACCACCACAGTACAGGCACAAATGCTGGTGCTCTGCCGATGATAGCTGGGAAGCATCCATCTGCATAGGCTCCCCGCCTGGTTCTGAAGATTGGATTCAGGGTGATTGTGCAGGAACAGGCGGAGACTGCAAGGTGGGCACTTCATTGAGGCAGGGCTTCATTCGGTTGGTGATTCGGATGGAAAGTTGGATGAAGTGCTCGAGCCTCATGGTGTCATCAAATGAAGTGAGATGCAGCAGCAGCGTTGGGTTGAGCCCCTGACGGTAAGTGGTGAGTAGAGCAGTCTCATTCCGTCCACTGGAGGCTGCTAGGGTGCGGAACTTGAGAGCGTAATCTTGGATGGTGACTTTACCTTCACAAAGATTACAGAGTTGTTCACCAGCATAAGTATCACCCACAGGATGTCCAAAAACCTCTCTGAAGTGTCGAGTGAAGCTCTCGAAAGTTTGAGTAACAGGACTGTTTTGCTCCCAAAGTGGTTGGGCCCACTGCAGTGCTCGTCCAGAGAGCAAGTTGATGATATACGCCACCTTAGACCGCTCTGTGGGGAATAGATGTGGCTGCATCTCTAGGGCGAGCAAACATTGAAGCAAAAAGCCACCGCAGTTCTCCGCCAATCCGGAGTATGGCGCTGGATTGACCAAGGGACTGGCAGAATAGACCGGTGAAGAAATTGTGGAAGTGTGGTTCGAGAACAGCGGGGCAGTGGGGTTAGATGAGGTGGTTAGTGCTCGACGGAGTGTGTCAACCAGCTCCTGGATGGGATCTGGACTTGCTGGGTTCATGATTCTTGATGGTCTGAGGTGGTTAGTGCTCGACGGAGTGTGTCAACCAGCTCCTGGTTGGGATCTGAACCTGCTGGGTTCATGATTCTTGATGGTCTGGTATCCTGTTACATTAACCCAGACTCAAAGGTGGTGGTGAACCCAAAAGCAGGTATTTACTGAACAAACACAAACACAGACAGCAAATGGCAGGTGAGTGGTGAATGAGCAAATTGGTTCTGGAACAGACAACAGTACTTGATGGAGGTTATTGTATTTGTAGGTAGAAGTATTACTTGGGTTGGAGGATAACACCAAGGGAAGGAGACGCAGGAGAGGAGACTTGGAACAAACTTCGGAACAGCACTGGAGAGGAATTGTCGAGAGAGCAGTCTGAAGAGTCAGGTAAGTAGAAGGTGAGTCTGTATACTGCTATGATACCAGACGAAGACTGAAGGGAGAGTGGAGTGTTATATAGAGGAGCTGATTGACACGGTGATTGGAGACAGGTGCGGGAGATCAGTATTCAGGGAAGCGGGAAGGTTGAGTGTTTGTGGCGGGAAGGTCAGGTGGATCTGTGACACTAACAGGGCTGCACCTAACGATAATTTTTTATTTATTTATTATTATTTTTTGTCGATTAATCTAACTATTATTTTTTTCCGATTAGTCGATTAATCTAACGACTAATTTGCCGATTATTCTAAAGACTTTTTATAATTATTACTTGATTAATATAACAATTAATTAACCCAAAATAAATATACAAAACTTGTCTCATTAATATTTCAATATTTTATTAAATCATCTTCCCTTAAACACAAACAAATGTACAAGAAACAAAGTGTGCACTGCAGGGCATTATTCTGCAACAAAAAACAGTGTTACTAGGAATGCAACTTTAATACAGTGAAAAAGACACTCTATTAGCATAACATATATATATATATATATATATATATATATATATATATATATAAATAAAAATTTCCAGCATTCTTTTGAATGTCCATGTACTAAAATAAAATATTTGATGCCATGAGTGTACCTTCATTTACTATTAGTATTATTTTGAATGGCCATGGAAAATGAATCAATGTGATAACAATTTTAACTGGTCGCAAAAAAGTAGTCCGTTAATTTACCTGATGAACTTTCACCTTTTCCTGACCCTTTATGCTTTGCAGGGCTAATGTGTGCTTCTAAATCACTTGCACCTTTATTAGCAACTGACACATAAGCGCCAGCTTTACATGTCATACATTCTGCTTCCCAAGGATCTCGACCTGGATGAAAGCATGGGAATTTTTGTGCAAATCTTCTGTAAATTTGCAGAAATTTGTAAATTTTCGTTAGGGCATTGTTTTCACTCAGCTGTCATTTGCTGCTACTGTCAAGCAACTGTTTGATGCCGAACACAACAGCACTTCGCGCGTTCACGGAGAGATTGACAGGCAGGAATTTGCCAGTAGTTGCTGCAAGCCTCTTATAATTGACCAATTGGTGTGCGAGAAGGCGGGACTTATAAAGAGGGGTTAATAATCATAATGCCACTAAAGCCGAATCCTGGACATTTTCGCAAATTTAGGAATCCCGGCCAGATGCTTTTTTAAGGTCCGAAAAAGAGGACATGTCCAGGAAAAAGAGGACGTATAGTCACCCTACGTTAGCAGCGGTGCAGAAATTACTTTTAACATGGGGGCGATGAGGAAACATTTAGAACATCAATTTAAAGTGACTACTACAAACAGAAACACGTGTTGTAATACTAATATGTCATGCTTGGGTGGAGACAAAAAGTAAACAGGACTTACGGTGCTGCCTTGCTGCCATCTTGACAAAGTGCTCCGGGATGCTTTCGCTTCAAGTGTTCATTCATGGCGGTTGTACTGCTGTGATATGCCATTTCCAATTTGCATAGCTTACACAGCACCACATTGTTGGGTCTCTGGCTAAAATACTCCCAAGCTTTAGATAACCGTAGGCGAGTTTTGTTTAGCTGCAGCTTGTTCTTCGGGGGAATCCATACTTAAACCGGGCGCTGCCATTTTAATTACTCCACTGCGACGTGCCGACGCATGTTATGCAAATCGACGTATTTCTGTAATCAATGACGTCGATTACGTCGATGAATCGTCCCAGCACTAACAAGCTGTTTGTGTGTTGGTAGTTTGCCGTGTGACTGAAAGCTGCCCTGATTTATTTCCCCCTATGATTTATTGATATCTCCGTTGATTTTATTTGTCGCTGTTAAGCGAACCTTTTTGATTAAATAAACGAATTTTCCTGTGTTGGAATCGCCATCTCCTGCTTCCTCATTCCCTGGAGCCAAAGATCTTGTTACAATAATAAGGGTTCATTAAAATATAACAATAATAAGACAAATGCTTGTACAAAGACGTAAAATTCATTCATTTCAAAAGGTTAATATTTGTAAAAAATAAATAAATAAATAAATGTATCAGGGGTACATCAAGTAAACTGTTTAGGTCAAAGAGGTTCAACTGACAAAAAAAATTTGGGAACCCTTGGTCTAATCAATGCTTTACTCATCTGCCACAATAATGCAATACATTTTAATAATCTAAATTATTTATTATTTACATTATATTTTTTTATTTGTTATATGTTATTTATATTATATTATTTATATATTATTTATAATTATTTTAATATGATTATTTAATGATTTTACATTTAATGATTTTTATTTGGGGGCCTTTCTCTGCTAATAGATACAGTATACTGTATGTGAATAATGCGATTAATTGCGATTAATTTGATTAATTAATTAGCATATCATGCAATTAATTTGATTTAAAAAAGTAATCGATTGACAGCCCTACATTTAATTGGATAATTAATTATATCTTGTCAGACATTTGCGAATGTCATGTATTTATATTTGTTTGAAGAAATTGTTTTAATTGTGCCAGTCAGATGAAGACTGACTCCCCTGACAAGTCTTAATTTCTCACAAGGTTTCTTCCTTCTCATACCTAAACATCTTAGGGAGTTTTTTTCCTTGCCACAGTTGCCTTTTGCTTGCTCACTGGGGGGTTGTAAGGCATGATTCTTTTAAAAGCTGCTTTGGAAAAATATGTATTGTGAAAAATGCCATACAAAAAAAATAAAAATGGAAAAATGTACACAGTTTCAGGCTTCTTGCAGGAATTATTCATTTAAATGTTTGAAAATCTGTGCACCCACCAGCTGTTGAGAGAGATGTCTTTTGATGTATTTAAAAAAATTAATAAATAAACCTCCTTATTTTGGTATTGAGGTGGTTACTTACCTCAATCCGGGTGGCGGAGGACAAGTCTCAGTTGCCTCCGCTTCTGTGACAGTCAGTCCGCACATCTCATCACGTGGCTCATTGTGCATGACACTGCGGAGACTCACAGCATGTGGAGGCTCATGCTACCCTCCGTGATCCATGCACAACTCACCACATGCCCCACTGAGAGCGAGAATCACTAATCGCGAACATGAGGAGGTTACCCCATGTGACTCTACCCTCCCTAGCAACCGGGCTAATTTGGCTGCTTAGGAGACCTGGCTAGAGTCACTCAGCACGCCCTAGATTCGAACTCGCGACTCCAGGGGTGGTAGTCAGTGTCAATACTCGCTGAGCTACCCAGGCCCCCAGTCTGGTATTCTTAATAATTCTGTCGCTGACAGAATTCTCACCTGGTGAGAAAATTCCATCCCCCTCTCCATTTGGCCAGCCAATAATCTCTCGCATTTTCTTCAAGGTAAGCTGCTCCATTAGCACAAACACTGGTGCGATCTCATATGTGAACCTGTAAACACACACACGCACACAGGTCATCTCTACCTGTCCCACATTTATGAGTGTCTTGACAAGTAGGAGGAAATTCACTAAATAACTGTACCCCTGTCAACCTGTTCAATCCATCACAGATACATTCTGAAGGCAGGACCCCACTGGACACCTCTTCAACCTATTAGCAGTCAGTAATCATCGACGATGATTATTCATGATGATCAGCTCATAAGAGAATGCAAATGTCAAGTGCTCATACAGTTCTGTCTGATCAATTTAAAGAGTACTGGCATATAATTTAGAGACAGCAGGGACATGTACAAACACGAGCTGGTGACATCAGGGGACACCGGCGCTAGCTGTCACATGGAGAAGTTGTCGCAAGTGCTATATCTCAGTACCTATAAGGTTCTAAGTCAGAAGTGCAACTGACAAATGCATTATTTTTGTATACTGGACTCAAACACCTTGTTCAGTTAGGATACCTTTAGTGAATTTAATGCTCCTAGCTAAAATCCTAATAGCAGACTATTTTTGTAATAGCTGTTGGGTAAACAAGTGAACACAATACAACCACACCAGAATACATTCAGGCAAGAGTCAGCTATATAATGTAGGTGTGTGTATATATATATATATATATATATATAAACTGGTGTAATGTTTGCAAGGAAGTCATGAGAGCTGGATCTAGATGCAGCTAAAGTTTAATAGAAAATAAAGCAAAGTACAAAAACAAAGTAAACACTGGAACAAGGCAGAACTAGGAAATAAAACAAACGTTACATCCACGATGGGAACCGATACATGAACAGGAGAAAACACAACAACTGACAAAGACTGAACAGAAATCAGGGCATTATATACACAAGGACAAACAAGGGACTGGAACATAGGTGAGAACAATTGGGAACAGCTGACAGAGATGAGGGCAGTGCATTTTTGGGAATTGTAGTCCAGGGAAAACAGAAGGCAGAGGATAAACACAAGGCGACACAACAGTGAATCGTGACAACTGGACTGTGTTCTCAGGACAAGGGAATTTGTCATCAATGTCAAGTCAGGACAAGCTGTCACATGTTTTAAATGTTGTAATTTTATACAATACTTTAATTACTGTTTCTGTAAAACAATGGTTTGGTATTTTGTTTACCTTTCAAAATCTGTGGACATGTTCTAAAGTTTTTTTTTTTTTTTTAAGCCAACACTTTGTGTCTATAGAGAAATTTACTTTCCAAAACAAACATAACCGTAGAAATATTCACTGTAGAACAAGTGTGACAGCTAGCTCTTATTTATACTGTACTGTATGTACTGTGTCTATATACACTTACTTCCTTACACCAAACTTCTGTAAATGCTCACTGTACTGCAGTACTTCATGAGAAAACAACATTTCACCAGAGAAAGACATCATAAAATCCCTGGCCCCCATAGGTCAAACAAGACCAGGATGTTCACTGTTGTACTTAAATATATATAAAAAGAACCCAACTGACCCATAAATATACTGTATTTACAGAGCAGAATTATACTTCCTCTACTTCTTATATTTGACATTAAATTACCAGTGTTGGGTAAATTACTCAAAAAAGTAATCCACTACAAATTACAAATTATCTCTCTAAAAATGTGATCAGATTACACTACCAATTACTTCATGGGAAAAGTAATCACATTACTAATTCAATTTAACTCATATAAAAATGTCTATATTTCCTCCTTGTTCATTGTCCCACTCAAGTCTTACACTCAGCACCACACATTTCAACCTTATAATGACTCATTAGTGACTCTTCAACTGTCACAGAAACGCAAGCGGACATACATATGAACATAATTCATGTTTTAAATATATTCTACATAACATTGTTTTGTGTAACCCAAGTAATGCACTTAAAAGCTTTAAATTAATAGAAAGTCAGTAACCATCTGATTAAACAAATTTGAAATGTAATGTGTTACTCTACTACACTTTTACACTACTACACTACACTTTTTGACTTAAAAGTAATTTGATTACAGTAACTAATTGCTTTGTATTCAGATTACATTCAACACCGGTTGCCACATGGAAAACGTTAATTAGTTGTGCTTGCTAAGGCAAGAATTACTATTAATATCTGTAATATTAATTAATATGTTTAGAGATTAAACATTTTTTTTTTTTTTTTTCCTAAACCTACGTAAAAAAAACTTTGAGCATAACTCAGTCCCACAACATTTTTGCTACAGACATAAATGCTAAATCATGCAACTTTTTGAGGAAAGGGACAATTACTTTTCTAAGCGATCAAACTTTCACCTGCCAGGTGATAAATGGGTGGAAAAAATACAGTAGACTTACATTAAAGTAGGGACCCAGGCCAAATTTCATGACTAGAAAATCATAAAAGACTTAGGGATGGACTCTTTTGAATTGGACCAGTAAGCAACCATTCACGACCCCCTAGAATCATGGCAGCGAGCTTTTCGGGCAAGAGCCACTCATATTTTGTTAAAAAAAAAAAAAAAATCAAATCTTTGTATATTTTGTTATTAAGAGAACCTCTATTATTTTTGCTGTTTTTGAACACTAAATTTAAATATTCCTCACAGACACCAGTCTGCTTTATGATGGACAGTTGAATGGATGGATAGGGGTAGAGGCGTAGACTGTGTAAGAGTCACAGCTGGCGGTGTGTCTCAGCATGTGGCTGTAAATTAGCCTTGACCAATGAGGTGTTACGCTACATTCTGGCCATGTGAGCATCTGCAGTCTCAAAACACTCTGTCATATCTCACTGGAGCTTTTCTGTTGAGAGCTAACATGTGTTATTCTGAACTGGCATACTCAGGTTTCTATTGAAAATGTGGCTGTTTTTTTCTTGGACATTGGCCTGTCTTTGATATGCAGATAACGTCTTATTATGGTAATGTTCATGAACTCCCTAAAAATAACAAATCTAAAGCAAGAATGGTGGAACTCACATGTTAGTATTTGCAGTAGACGTTAGCCACTCTCCAGCTAAACCAATGATGTCTAGGCCTGAAGACAACTGGTTAAAAAACCTGGGGTGACCTGCAGGGACATAGAAAGAGAGAGGAAATATTGTATTTTCCCTGCCCTCTGTGACTCATCAGCTGAATCCATATCATCACCCATCATTCGTGAAAAAATGATCAATATAATGCAAAATAGTCATTTTCCTATCTGTTCTATTTTAGTGTTTTTTTGTTTTTAATCCCATTACATGGTTTCTCTGTAACAGAGCAGCAGTCTGGTTACAGAGAGAGAAAAAAAATTCTAAAATGAATAGATTTTTATGAATTGACTAAATTATTTTTACCGATAACTTATAAACCTTTAAAAAACAGATCTACCATGAGCTCCGAGGTTGTTAATCAGTGGTATATTTTTCTTATGAAGCAATCAGTCCACATTATTTCAACTGTATTATTTTTTTTTTTTTTCTTTTTTTTTAGTTAAATAGTGGAATTTCTGGTCAAAAAAAAAAAATAAATAATCCACCTATCAAAGAATCACGGCAAACAAAGTGTGGCAAAAGAGTTCTGCAGTGACCGGCGACTCCCATGACACACTGTGAATGACGCAATCAAGTCGGTCCAAAGTCTTTCTAGCAAGTCAGTCCACTATCGGCCATCTTTGAAATGCTCTCGGGAGGCTATTTCCATTAATGCCAGTGCAGCTCCTATCTACTTGAATGGTGGAACACCAAAATCTCAAAAACAGTTGGTCAAGATTACGATCAAAGAACATATTTCAAATCAGCAGTAAAATCTGACAATGCTGGTATCCTAAATTGTGCTTCTTGACCTCATATTATGCTAAAAAACAATATTTTCATGGCTTGTCTAACTATTGCGCATGCGTGTTCTCGAGTTGATTGACAGGCGATGTCTGTATCTAAAAAGCGATTGGCTCTTTTATCTGTAAGGTGGGACTTCCTTTCTACATTCATTGACTGTTGGGCGCTAGAGCCTACACTCAAATATTTGAACACTTTTGAACGAAATGTATTGTTTCTATACGTATAATCAGATACTTTAAATCAATAATTTTATATTTTTACATTGTTTTTAATCCGATTATGTCATTCGCATGAGCGAAGTACACAGTCTTGTACGTTTGTCTTTTTATCCGATTTTCAAATACTTTCCTGCTTCTAATAAAAGTTTTTCATGTTGTGATTCAACTCTGAGCTGGTTGGTTTGGTTCATGCCTTACTACTGTTTTATGAAGGATTTTATGAAATCCTTATGGGAGAAATGAATGGAAAAACATAACCACCTCCATTTTTAATTTGCATATGACAACAGTGCTCTTGAAACACTCATCAACTTGTTGAAAGCTTTCTCATAGTTTGTTCCTATTTTGCTATTCGCACAGCAGTAGAAGATGTGTAGGTTTCTATCACCTGTCCGGACTCCGTATTTGAGTGTGTCTCTGCAGTCCACTAGAATCTGCTCCAGGCTCTCTGGCTGATCACACAGCTCGAGGTTGAACCCCTCCATTCCCTCCAGCAGCTGGTGTGGATGATGGAAGTCCAGCACTTTGGTGGATCTGTCGAAGGTCTTTCGCACATAGTTAGTGAGGATGTCCACCACTTCAAGCAGGAACTGGATTGTACACTCCTCTCCATTTTTGGCAGGAAGTAGATCTGTCACCAAATTGTTTACACAGAGAAATGAGCAAAACTGTTGCAGTTGAGTTCTACGTGAATATGACAACATTTTTGCAACTCAAACTTTACGTGCTGTGTAACATGTTTGGCTGCAGGTTTCCAGTGAACTGTCCAGCTGGGGGTGCCAAAAGCAAGTAAAATGTCGAGGTTTTGAGGTGAATTTTAGATGGATGTTTTTAAAACATACCTCCCTAATGTGAAACTTTTTGCCTGAACCTAACCAATAGTGTTTTAAAATATATTTGAGAAGTTAAAAAAGACATCCTTACATTATCAGTATCTAAATCAAACCATTAGTGTTTTAAAATGTAGAAGCACAATTAAAAATCACAATTTCTAAATCAACCACATATTTCCGTGCTAATTCTATGACTCTGTAATGTCACGTGTCAGCTTGAGTCCATGGCTGGTCTTGAACCATGGATATCTAACTTCAAATACAGCACCCTATCAGGTGAGCTACCGTGCAAGCTAACCATGCTGGAATAAGTGTATTTATGTAGGTGGGTCTGTAATACAAGCATTAAAATGTATTATTTTTCAAAAGATGCATTAGAGTAAAAGTGTGTGGATATCAATAGTAGGTTCTGAGTAATAGAGAGAAAAATAAGTATTTATAAAGTCATAATCAGCCATTAAAGTCATGATTTGAGTAAAAGTGAATAAAACACACAGTTGTTGTAGTGCCTAGTGTTCATTTCACCTGGAAACTGCAGGGAATTGTACCTGGAGAAACGTATTACAAGTTTTGCAATTTACAGAAATACTCAAACCAGCCCATCTGGCACCAACAATCATCCATGTGATTATCTAATCAGCCAATCGTGTGGCAGCAGTGCAGTGCATAAAATCATGCAGATACGGGTCAGGAGCTTCAGTTGATGTTCACATCAACCATCAGAATGGGGAAAAATGTGATCTCAGTGACTTGGCATGATTGTTGGTGCCAGATGGGCTGGTTTGATTATTTTTGTAACTGCTGATCTTCTGGGATTTTCACACACAACAGTCTCTAGAATTTACTTCGAATGGTGCCAAAAACAAAAACATCCAGTGAGGGGCAGTTCTGAATTTTGTGGCTGATCAGTGTGTATATTAATTTGTATTTTGTGTCAAGAGTGCAAGTACATTTAACAATCTAAATAATAATGCTCAAATGTCATGCTAAACAATGTTTAAACTAATAAAGTTTAATATATTTAAACTGATATTTTACAAATAAATAAAGAAATACACTATCACCACAGCCAGGAAAACATGCATTTGGACACAATGTCACATCTGGACTCAACAGATAACATATAGGTGCAGGAAATATCTGCTCCAAAGAGAATGTAAATTTTACTGTAGCTTCCACAAAATGCTATAGCATAATATAATACATTATTATGGAGAGATGACTATGCTGATCTGGATTACATACCATTTCAGTCTGAACTAAAGCAATAAATACTAAAATAAATAATTCTGTTGCATTTAGACTTGTGCTTTATAAACCCACTTTTCAATGTAACACAAAATCAAACTGCTTAACTGTCCAAAATATGTAGAATGATTAACCTTAGTATGTAGGCTACGTATGTATGTAATTTTATGGGGGTTTTCTTTTATTTATTTTATTTATTTATTTAAGGATATATTTATTTATTTGTTTGTTTGTTTGTTTGTTTGTTTGTTTATTGTGCACATAATTAACTGTATGTTAAACGAAGTACACTATAATACACAAAAAAATTCAAGTGAAAATTATGGTGTAAAAGTATAGGCTAAAATTTTGAAAGTTACATAAAATAAAAATATGATTGTACAATTTAAATAATTTAGCCGCTAAATTATTTAAACTATTCAGTTAGGCTGTGTTATTATATTATGATGTAAAATTCTGGAATAACTGGAAAATAACTCTTTCAATACAATTAAGGAAAAAAGCATAAAAATCTGAATACATTTCAGCCCCCCAAAACAAAAAGTCAAGGCAAAAATAAGATATGTAAAATAGGATGATTTTTTTTTTTTTTTTTTTTTACTGTTTCTATTGTTCTCTGCATATAAAGGTGATTATAAGCCATATGAACACTGGGGGAAGGAAGATTTTATCACTTACCTCTTGCATACAGATTGGAGAAGTCCGTCTCTGTGCGTCTGAAGCTTGAGTCTCGCTCGTTGTCCCGTGTTAAAATGTTCTTGAAGGTCTGTTGATCGTTAAAAAAGCCGACTATACGGCTTTTGTCCTCAACGTTATTGTTCTTCTGCAAAAATCCTATTTTATTACGAAGAGAAGAGGACTGCAATGAGGTGACTCCATTTCCAAACACTGCAGCAAATATAACTCAAATGTCTTTAAACTTCATTTCGGAACAGTGGTGATGTCCGTACTGTTCGAGTCATGTGTATTTATGGCACACGTTATCTAGGGGGAGGTCACCACCAATGACATCAGTGTTCAGTACTAAGGGTCAATAATAGTCATTTAAAGGCGCAGTAAATCCCGATGCTCACATAGACTGAGATGAGCGCGCGTGAGGACGCGGTGCTGATGCTGTGCTCATCCCCGTGGGGAGATCTCACAGACTAAACTGATGACGTTAGGGACGACATTGCATATCATAACTGTCAATAAAAGCAGTTTCATTTGGGTGAACCAAGTAATACCCCGCTTCACACTGTCTCATTGCAGAATTCATGAATACATGAAAGAGTATTAAGGTAGCATATGCTATTCAAGACATGAGAGAAAAATTCTGCATCGAGACAACATTGAGCTCTTTCGATTCTTATATGAACATATTTTTCATCATGTTATCCTTCCGCGCCGGGATAATTCAGGCGATGATATCTCATTGGGTAGACAGATTTCAAGTAGCTAAGAACTATTTTAAATAACCTGACATTCCATTTAAATCGTTCCTGATGGCTTTAACTTTTTTACTTCGTAGAATAGGCTACAATAAAAATGATCAATGACAACAATCTAAATTGGACAATTTACATTTAGCCTATATGTCTGCATCTATCAAACACAACCAAAAACAGATTTCTCATCAGTGACCACAATCTAAATCTAGATCTGTCCACAAGCACAACAGCACAAAGTAAAAGCGACTTGTATTATCTCTGCAAAACAGAGGCTTGACGGATTGTAATTTAATGGATTTCTAGTGACCGTAAATTC